>NW_028301564.1:20135000-20270000 GCF_042242905.1 Orbicella faveolata
ATCAGACGATAATGACAACTGTGAATGAAGTCAACAATTAACGATAAAACAAAGGCAGCGGATGAGTTTATTTTTCGTAGTGTTTGTTTGTTTTACTGCCGAACTCAATGAGTAAATTGATTAACCATCGATGTACATGTAAGCTATTTATTAAAGCTACGGCAGCATACGTGTATGTACACGAACAATTGCGTCTGTGTTTTTATGTTTTAGTCCGTTATTCTGTAGGCCTCTTTGTTCAGCTCTGAAAATTGTACTAAAACAATTATTCGCCGAATAATTGTTAAATATAAATCACATCGAGGTCGAGGGATGAAGAATTATTTTATTGTTGTTGTTTTGTTCCCCTTAGCCGTTCAGAGCAAAGTTAGAATTTAAGTATATCGAAACTGGTCTATTACACGTTTTGCTGTTTCAATTCAAATCTTTGGATAAAATAATTTTCTAGGAAGGAAATATTATAAGGATATATATTAGCGGAATCCCATACTCATAGAACTAGTGAATCTCTTCCCATGGTAAAAATGGTTAGCGATATTGCTCGTGGGCGCTTACGCAAGACGACGGCGACAACAACGACGTCGCACAACATGGCGTCCATACTCCAGCTAATAGGACATGCGGCCTTAGTTAACAGCGTACATATTTCATATAGGACATCCGTTAAATGGTCAACTGACACCTTTCAGAAGAAGGAATCCGCTAACCAGTTTCACGTGACCATATCGCGGGCTCACGTTTTGGGCTTATTGAGGTCACGTGTTTTTTTTTAAATTAACCGCTGATCAAGTACCGTCTTTTCGACTGGATCACGGGCTTAAATCAGGATAACAGCCAGGTTGTTCGGAACTGAGCTGGTTAACGATTACGAACCTGGGTCCCTAAAAGTGATGCAAGCAGCACTTCACCGCCATTTGAAAGAAAAAGGTTGTTCTTTTTCCATTATAAAGGACAGAAAATATTTCAATTCCCGAAAAGTTCTTGAGGGAAAGCCGCGTAAGCTAGGAAATGAAGGTAAAGGAAAACTACCAAGTAAGTCAAGAAGCCTAACCAGAGAGGAAGAAAAAGTTTTGTGGGAAAGCGGGCAGCTTGGAAATTCATCTCCACGGTCACTCCTGAATACAATGTGGTGGCTGCTCTCACAGCATCTCGGCCTGCGTGGCTGCCAAGAGCATTACACAATGAATGTGGAGGATTTCACGCTCTATAAAGACGACAGCGGCAACGAGTTTGTAACAATACATACGTACATACGTACATACACTTCATTTCAACTGGAATTATCAGAGTAGCTCTATTGAGCTAATATCTTCGAGAAAGAAAAAAATATACATAAATGAATTAAATTATTAAAATACAATAATTAACATTACTACTAATACAATAGTAATAACTACAACTAAAAGTTCATTTTCTTTATGACTGTCTTAAAATCTTTAAGTGATGTTATTGTTCTCATACTGTCTGGGAGCGAATTCCAAATTTTTGCAGTTTGATATCGGATGCACTCAAGTCCATAACTTGTTGTTCTTGGTATAGGTAAGGCCGGCATATTCTTTCCTCTTAATGAATAACTGGAGTTACGAAAAACGAATAGTTCTTTTAGATATCCGGGGTACGTAGAAACAAATAACCTCTTGAAAACTACCATAAGAATTTTGTGAAGTCCTCCAGTGTATAAGGATGCTATCTTTGCTTTCTTTAAGAGTTCATCATAACTAGACAATGAATCATTAAAAATAAATCGTAAAATACGTTTGTTCAAAGACTCCAGTTTGTCACAATTTCTGGTGCCAGAAAAATGCCAAATAAGAGAGCAATATTGAAGGTGTTGTAGGATAAAAGCCTTGTATAAACGTAGCATGACATTACTGGTAATGATATTTTTAAATCTCTTGAGAACACTGAATTGTTTGTTAACCTTCTCACATATCTGTGAGATGTGACGATTAAAGCTTAAATCCTTGTCAATAGTTACACCCAATAAATCAATTGAATTCTTAACGGGAAAAGAGAAATCGTAATTACTGTTCGCGCCAAACACCATTACCTGGTGCTTGTGTGGATTTACAATCATGCCATTTCGCTCATACCAACTGTTAGCAA
This sequence comes from Orbicella faveolata, assembly GCF_042242905.1. Classification (NCBI taxonomy): domain Eukaryota; kingdom Metazoa; phylum Cnidaria; class Anthozoa; order Scleractinia; family Merulinidae; genus Orbicella; species Orbicella faveolata. The sequence goes on from NW_028301564.1 coordinate 20,137,107, forward strand.
TTCCAAGTTCGAGTTCCAGTCGCGTGTTTAGTGTTTCGAGGTCGTTGTCAGACGAGTACAACTGTTCATCATCAGCGTAAGCATTCAGGTTTGCCTGCTTAATATGGTAGAATAAATCAACCTTCGCAGAAAGCCCAACAAAAACAAGGCAAGGAGGTTTACGAGTTCAACCGAGGTCCGTACTACCCAAAATGTTCGCAACTGCTGAATCACGATGTCCTTTGGCTCTTTTCGAAAGTTACCTGTCCAAGAGGCCTGAAGATTTAAAATTATCTGGTCCGTTCTACTTAGCGTGCATCGACAACCCCACCACATCAGACGTATGGTACAAGAAGAGCCGAATGGGTAAAACTTCCATCTGTAAAATTATGAAAGAAAACTCACCGTTACAAGATATGTGTCCCGAGAAAAGATTATCCAACCACTCAGTCCGGAAAACGGTGGTCAGAAAGCTGAAGGCCAAGGGAGTTCCAAAATCCGAAATAATAACAATAACTGGCCATCGACAAGAACAAAGCGTTGAAGCCTACGACTTCGGGAACGAAGACGAGCTGCGACAACTGTCTAACATCATTGATGACAAAGAAATCCACTTTAACCAGACAAACAGTCGAGTTCCCCTTCCGCGCTAACCCAGTCCACTGCAGCGGTGAGCAGTGGCCACATCTACAATATCCACAACTGTAATGTGGTGATAAACCAAGCCGGACATGCCGGACAGGCTAACGTTTCATGCACAAGAAGCCGTGATGTATGATTTGTCCGCAACCATGCTCCTTGCCAGCTCTGAAGGTTTTTCAACCTTATGCATTTTTTGCTTGAATTTCATTTAGGCAAGTTTTCTTAGACCATAAAGTAAATTTTTAATGATAATTTCACTTCAAAACAAACTGTCAAAACTTTATATGGCCTCGTGCAAAATTTTAGTTTCAGTACATTTCAACGGACGCCGTTGTCATTTCATTCATCAGTTCATGACAAATTAGAGCCAATCATTTAAGAAAGATTTGACAGTTGCCTTAATTTTGAAACATTATGAACAAGCATGGAGAATTCGAAAGGTATTGTTTGTGAAGAAACTCAGAAAATCACGAACTTTAGCAATGATGTATGCTTTAAAATAAGACTATATTCTTATTAATGTTCTCGGTTTTCGACAGAATAAACCAGTGGGGAAAAAAAAAAATTGGGTTGTGAGCGTAACTTGTCACCCACGATATTAACCCTTTGAATACCAACTACGCATATATTCGTAATTAATGGTCGTGCTCTTTGTACCACTCGTGACGTCATCAATTTAAATGTCATCAGATATTCTTGATAAGCAGATAGTAGTGCTAGGCTAGCCCTTTCCGCACAATGGTCAGGTTTAGATATCGACGACATTCCGACGTCGCAAATCGAAAAACACCGTTATCAGTTTTGGTGCAAAAACGGTGGTAAAATGGTCCACAACGTCTATGATTGATCAAGGTCCATTTCTAGGCTTCGCCCGTAATTAACATCCAACTTTTCACTGCAGCCAGAAAGAACTTACAATGCAAAAGGTAGCCAGTGTACAAGGGCCGAGAAAAACAGAAAGGAAAGGGCCAACAAACGAAATTGAGAACGGTTAATGGCAAAAAAAAAAAAAAAAAAAAAAAAAAAAAATTGGCTTATACGCATGCCCGGACTTGAAGTTTTGCTCAATTTTGTACCTAATCCTCGAAAAATCTCTCCTTTTAGTAAAAAAAAAAGCTTTCTTTAACAAAACTTAGGCTTATTTAGCGTCATGGCAGCTAAAAACCTGACTAAAACGCGTGTGAAATTATTTCCTAATTTCACGAGAAAACCATTTGATTACACATACGAATAAAGGTTTGAAAGAAAATTCTCCCTGAGGGGGATTTGCACCCACGACCCCCCGGATACTAGTTGGGTGTGATATCCACTACACCATCAGGACAACCGTGCGAGGATCAAATCTTAAATCCTGGCGTGTCCCCTTTCTAAACGGAACAATTTCAAGGAAAGATTGCCGAATGAAAGAAAGATTCATTATCATTCCAGATAAAGCCAAGATGTAAATTCAGAGGTAGAAAAACGGCAAAATTTCAAGAATTTGCAGTTTCCATTCAGCGTGTTCACATCAGTGGAAATAGCGCTCTTCACGTATTCTTGCAGCTCACGGGAGTCATAACCAAATTAAATGGTTTCTTGGTTTCCAGCAGTAACACACGAAGAAATTTTAGCAGTTTTCGAAGCAGCTATTTCACCAACACCAAGAAAACTGGGCTTGGCATTATTTTCGAGTACGCTTTTAATGTGGTTAGCAGTGAGGTTATCGGCAAACAAACGACACAAAACGATTTTTTTTACAACTGCAATTTACAACAACTCCGACAAAGCAACTTAAGTGATACAGTTTAGAGCTAGTTGACGGAATTAAAACATTGAATTACAGAATTGCTTTAAATCAAGAAGACTTTACAGCTCCTTTTGAAGATTTCTCGCTTAGGAACTTGGCAACGTGCCTTTAACAGTTTTGGAAAACGCCATTGCAGTTTTTACATCAAAAAGTCGATAACTGCAGTCTGTAATTTACTGAGCTGCGAGCTATAATTCGTGAATACGCGTTGATGCTACAATCATGGTATCAAAAAGAAAAAAAAAATTCGCATACGCTGGTGAACAAACTGTTGTCATTTTCGTGAAACCATAGGTTACATGGCATAGTTTTGGGACCTGTTTTGTGCCACTTTAATTATTTGCTGTTCCTTCTTTCCATTTGGAGGCCAAAAGAGGAATTTTGTTTTTATTAACGAAAACAAGACCTTGAAAGCTTGTAAATTTGAGCAAGTGGTGTACTTACATTAGTTCCATGGGTTACTAGGTTACTTGACATGGGGCTCCACGCGCTCGCCAGCTCCACTAATGATGCTATTAATAATGGTAGTAGGACTGAGTGGAGTCCAATTCGGTCTCTAATAGCAAAATCGAACGACTGCCAAGACAGAATTGGAAGACATGATCTTTTGTTACCAATTAATCATAACCATTACAATTTCCCACAAAAGTGAAAGTTTCATCTGAAAAAGAGCTTTTAATAGTTATTTTAAATATCACAGTTAACAATATTGATAATAGCTTGCGAAATAGCTGCTAAGTTTCTTTCAAAACAGTCACCAGCGAGTAAACTTCGACAATTTTACAAAGTCAGTCTTTTGAATGTTGTGATTGGTGTATTTACTGGAGAGGACTTTAAATGATTGGCTCATGTAACTGTCCGATTACAACCAACTGTCCGATTACATTGCCCGATTACAACTTTACAGATTAATCAGAGCACAATGCAGCAATTTATGCACCAATCACATTTGAGGAACTTGTAATTGTTATGATTACTTGAGGAAAATGTGATTTATTTCGCTAATCCCAGTCGCGTAGACAGAAAGTCAACAGAGCCAAGATCATTCAATATAAACTTTTAAGGAAATAATCTGATATAAAACGTTTGTCGTTATTGTTGTTTGAGCAAAAGACAGTCCACTTTTTTGTTGTTGTTTGAGAGGAAACATATTTAAACGACTTCTATATAGGCTTACATCTACCACTTTATACCAACAGATAGTTTGCAACGTCTCTGCGATGTTCACTACTTCTCGAAAGAATGTATGGTCACCAACAAAGAACATCCGAGTTCCATTCTTCGCAGGACTGAAGGTAATCGGGGGGTTTTTGCATTTAGTTTTCTTTTCCAAAACTCGTCGGGAACTGCAATGAAAAGCTTGACAAACAAACGGTTTAATAAGCGGTCCAATGACTGAACATACATTACGTACATACTCGTGCATTTCCTCAGAAACAACAACAAAGGAAACAAACAAGCAAACAAAGACAAAACACGAGGAAACAAAACCAAACTGAAACAAAACAAATATGTCTTGAAGTCAAATTGGGTAACGGCGAAACAGGATCAGTTGCAGCCAAATGTTTAGTAGTTCTCTCAAATAAATAGTAACGCCGGAACTTGTAAAACACACAAAAAATGGATCGAATCTCTACTTTGGAGCGTTTTTAGCTTAGAATTTGTATTCACGCAATTAAAGTACGAAACATCGCCTGATGTTGTCATTTGAATTCCTCGGATTCTCTTCAGCGGTTTGTGATTATCATGCTTTATTCAGACTCATTTTCGCCGTGAAATTGAATTTAAGCTTTAGGTTTGGCTCCACACTAGCAAGATTTACCATGAAATGCCGGCTATTAGCCCTCTTCTCTCCTTTTGTAGACCCCTCTGTCTGCAAACAAAAAGGACTTCTAGGAGTCTTAACCCCACCTCTACAAATAAATTCTTAGGGTGCAGCTACAAGGTCAACGTAGCTGTTGTTTGTTGTTGTTCATCAAGGTACATCATTTTCTGAATTGTGTGTTTCTGTTGTCTAAGAATTACTATAAGTGGTCTGTTCCTAATTATAAGCTTCCCACATTCCATAAGCCACCTCCCTTGAGCTATAAAAAGTAAATTAGCGCCGAGGTGCTAAACTGAATTATTGCTGACAGTACTCCGCATCCCAACAACATCTTTTGAAGTAGGGCGTAAGTTTAGATGCAGCTCCTGCGATTTAAAATTATTTTTTAATGCCTTTTTATTTGTCTTTCAGTTTTACCCCACTACTACCGTATTGACAGTGAAATCCTGTGAACTTTCAACTGAAGAAATTACTATAACGCCCACCATACCAGTTGTCAAAACCCCCCGTGGATTGCCAAAAATAATGTTTTGGATGCCTCCGGACGTAGTTCTGGCTGATAGTCAGGCGTCCTGTGATATACCGCTTAAGGAGGGAACACAGAGTATAACGGTTAAAATTAAGGCTGCTTGTAAGCAAGGTGGTGTAACTGAAGGTCTACAACCTATAATTCCAGTGTTGTCTCATAAAAACAGCAGATTTTGGCACCCCGGAAAAGTTCATCTCCCCACAATTTGGGTATGTGTTTTTTAATACCTATTTTATGACTGATAAAATAGTTTGTACCGTCCCTATGACCAACACGGCGAGCCCTGCGGCCGACAGACGAACAACAGCAGTAACAGTGCTAACAATTGTAATAACAATTTCGCCCTAGGTTCGTATAAACTTAGAAACGCAATGTGTAGTGTCAGTAGAGTGTAATGTACACCGCCCCCACACAATTATCAACACGTGCAACCTTGATCTTAGGATCTCTCTCCTTTGTCTCCCTTGTCGTCGAGGAAGAGATCCTGGTTGCGGCTGGTCACGTGACCACTCAAACTCTTGGTGGTAAATACATCTGTCGGGTGGAAGGGGTGGCACAGTGCTTTGATTGTTGCTTTGACAATCTTTGTGGGCTTCAAACCCTTGAGCAGTTAGCTAAAAGCTATACTCACTTTATTGGGGTTCGAAGTCGAATTTGCCGATGGAGACTGCTACATTATTGTCGGCGCCTCCACAGAGAAGACCTATGTTCACAGAGATAATCGGCAGATGAATGGAGCACGAACGGTTTCGACAGTTAGCCCTAGCAAATGCAAAACGTCACGTACCGAATCGAAGTGAAACCCAGGCGTCATTCTCTTAAATCTGTAATTTTAGAGGTAACTTATTTTCTTCTTTGTGCGGTATTTCGGTTTTTAAGAAAACTGAACTTTTCACTTTTCCTTTTGTTCTTTAAGGTTAGTGTTTTACAAAAGGCAGAGATAGAACAGTGCTTGTCTTCCGGAGATCCTCATATTTATGTTTTGCATCCTCATGGAGGGGGAAGGTTTGTATTTATTTTATGTCAGGGTACATTGATTAAGGATTCTCCATGCCATATACACATGTTCTGCTATCTTCCTTGATGATATTCAACTGGAAGAGCTGTAGCCTTTTCCAAAAGTTTGATTAGTTGAGGAGCAGCCTTCGTTCCCCTAATTACTGGGGATTTCTGCCTGATAGCAGGTTGAATGATTGTACCAAACAACAAAACGGAAAATATAGGAACATTTGCATAGGAACTTAGTGATATTGAACGATTTCGGGAATTCAAAATCACCAGACGAATGTGTGCAGGTTATGCAAACCTAATGGAACACCGTTGAGATGGTAGGATAGGAATGTTGTTTGACTGTCAAGACATGATAACCCAGCTAAGGTAAACATATATATGTTGGTTTATGCTTAAGTCGAGCCGATATTCCTGTGATATTTTGAATTGAAGTGATTTAATGACAAAAACAATGGTAGTACTTCTGGTCACGCATTCCACTGCTGGCGTGATTTTAATTTTTTTGTGTATGATTTGAATAATGTTTTGACGAGTGCCTAATCATTTGCCTAATCATGGAACATTCCGGAACGTCCCGGAACATTTCGGAACATCCCAGAACATCGAATAACTATCATAATTATGCGAAAAATATGTAAAATTAAATTTTTAAAACTAACATAAACAAAAATAAACTGGTATCAGCTTGAAATATGAAAAGATATTATTGGGGATAGGGGAGTCGGTAGCAGAGGGGTAGGGAGCGTTGGGTATTCATTCAACTGAGCATAATGAGTGCAGGCTCCTCCACTTTCCCGCCAATTGCGTCACGTCGCTTTTCAGCACTCTGTTTTTCAACACAAACATGGACGATTCTGACGACGAATGCCAGGTAATTCATTGCGTCTCCCTTTTTGATCCCTGATTTCTTCAACATCTGAGGTGTTTTTCTAAGCATCATACAGTTGCTTGTTAAGTCAGTATTCATAGTTTTGTCCCTATTCCATCTTCATGTTGCTATTTATCATCCCCAGTTTTCGCGCAGCTCCGCTAGGGACGCCTGGCACTATGACCTACTAAGTGCAGACTCGGCCTTTCCGGAAGCCCGCGTAACAAGCAAGTTCTTATTAATAAACTAGTGATAATCAAAGATTTGTAGAGCAACGCGTGCACGCGCGGTTTTCGCATGTCTGGTTTATTTTGGTGGTGTTCGAATGGCTCGATAGAAAACTAAGATTGATCGAAAGTCAGATAACGATCTGCACGTGAAGTTGAACTAAAAATGAATAGATTATAGTCTGCGGTAAAAGTATTTTTAATTAATTAAGTATTAACTTGTACTGGACAAACATTTTCCAGGAGATGCATCTGAACTGTTGGCGACACTAAGAATTCAATTTCAGATCGCCAACACTTGTAACAAATATTTCTAGAGACAATAAAGTTTTGACCAGCGACCCCGCAAAACAGCGGGCGCGTCGCTAAATGTTTTTAAATTTTTTGTTTGTATTTGTTTACACTGTCATCAGAGGTCGAGCAGTCCGAAATAGTTTAGACAAGAAACTCGATGCCGAAGAGTTTCTATTTCTATCTCATGGAGAAACTATTTCTCCATAAGAAATCGTGTATACGCATATCTTTGTATTGACGTAATGAATTGAATAAAGGAATCACACTCGTGTACCCATACTTTTAAATCTCATTAATGAATTCGAACGCCACCACCTTAGTTTTCCGTGAAGAACGAAATCTGGGAATAAAGGACAGTCACGTGATTAAACTGACGGTGAACGGCTGAAAGGAATGGATTAGTCTTCGTAGTAGCTAGCCTTCACTCATTGCAGTCACTTTCATTTTTCTTTCTTTTTTCCTTTTTATGTTTTTGTTTTGTTTCTATTTTCCGAGCTGATACCAGTTTATTTTTGTTTGATTTAATTTTTTAAAATCTTATTTTACATATCTTTCGCGTAATTATGATAATTATTCGCTGTTCTGGGATGCTCCGGAATGTTCCGGGATGTTCCGGAATGTTCCATGTTCCGGATTTTATCGACGGCCAATCATTTGCCCAAACGAAACTTTACAAGTATTGAAAGACCTATCCTAGTATAGTTAGAATATAGAATCTTTTGGAACATGGCGCATGGTCAAAATGACAATTGTTTTCGCCGACTGACGAACTCATCGTTGGAGAACACCTTGGTTTTGTTTACCGCTAAATAGTTAGATAAATCCAATATTCTTGAGACTGGGCTTTTTTGGACAAGGAATAGTTCTGCATTAAGTTGGTTTTATTACAACTTTTCTGTGCTCAATAGTTGCGAAATGCGAATCGAATGAAAATGGTCAATTTTCAGCCCAGTTGGAACTCGTTAGATTGATGTCTGGACGTGAAACCGATAATGTCCTTTTTCTCGGAAATACGAAGACATTTGAAGAAAAAAACTACATAGCGTTTTTACATTTACTAAGGCCTACTTATATGCAACAGTAGGGCAAATTCTATTTTTCAAGCTTTACCGAACTATTTTTGATCCTTGTGTACATTTACTTGTGAAATGTTCGTGGCTAGTCTGACGCGGCGTTTCGTCTCGGCCAAGAGACTCTTCAGAGACCTTTAGAATTCAAAGGCAAACTCGTTGAGCATCACGCCCAAAGTCCCGTTCGCAAATTCGCGTCAGACTAGCCACGAACATTTCACAAGTATTTGACAATTGTTTGCTTTTGTATAAATTTTAACTCGTGAACGTACGGTTGGGAATCCATCTGCGATAGAGGGCCAGACTGTCAACATCAAGAATGGGGAGTGGGGAACGGGGAATTTTTAAAACAAGGAATCTCTAAAAGTGGGAATTTTCTAAAACGGAGAATCCTTAAAATGGGGTATCTTTAATATGCGGCTTTTTAAAGCCACGAGGATGATCTTTAAAAACGTAAAATAAAATAGACCATATGCATAGCTACGAGCGTTTTCGTCTCAGGAAAAGTTGAAACCGTTTAAAACTTATTCTGCGAACGCAAGGCTTTCGTACAGTTGCTATTATACGCAAGTGAATCCGTTAAAATTTACGGCTGTTGACATCTCGCTTCAAGGTTGAAGTTTGCTCGACGTAACAATTTTCGTTTTCTGTCTTTTTTTGAATCTACGGCCGGAGGGCCGTAGATTCTATGTCATCGAGCGTGTCCGTTAACCAAAAATGCGTAACAAAAGAATACTCGTACTTAATCAAGCTTCGGATGTGCGAAGATCGCTCCGCGATTAATGCCCGAATGACCAACTGTGCGATTGAGAGGAACAAAATATGTGAAGATTAGTCACGATTGATTTGTCGGTAGACTTTCGGTTAGTCAAACCTGTCAATGTTCCTAAGAGGGAGTTGGTTGTCAAAACGGAGAAGAAAAAAAAAAAAAAAAAAAAAAAAAATGCGAATTTACTAGCAGAAGCACAGCGTTACGGAGCATTATCAATGACTACGATCTCTAACCGCTGACCGGGCGTATGACATTGCAGACTCGTTTTCCCACGCTCTTTGAAGTGACGCGAATTGGTGAGTAGACAAAGGGTGCTTACCATTTACAAAAATCATCCGGTTGGAAATTTCAGGTATAAAGATTAAACAATTGAATGCGACGTTGCGGGAGAAGGAATCGCTATAAAGTATATCCACATCAGTTAGAGAGACTTAAAAGAGCAGAAAAATAGCATCACCTCAAATCACAGCCCATATTTTCTGAAGCTTCCCACACGGAATGGCGTGAACCATTTGATTTTCCAACTGGAATTTCCGGTTTTCACATGTAAATGGTAAGTACCCAAAGTTTCCTATTTTTTTCTTTTCTGGTATAACCAGGTACAGCTATCAGCGAATGTTCCTAAACATTGTTCTCGAATGATCTTGCATGATTTTGGGTGGTTTCCGAAAGGTTTTGATTGGAAATACGATTGTTACGTGCCTTCAAAGCAGCTATCGAGCAAATAAAATGCACATTTACAAATTGATGTTTATTTCATGTTTCATACAACCCGGAACTCAACGTAATGTTTGTTTTATTATAAATATTCGTTTCAGCTACAGGCAGGGTCGATTCTAAAACGCTCTGCTGACAAAAAGCTATCTGAACCAGGTCGATACAAAGATCGTTCACATAAATTCTTCATACGGAAATTCTGGATTCTTTCAATATTAAATACCGACAGATCAGGAAGGTTTGCTTTACGTATATAAACAAGAGTAAGTTCCGTGTCGTCTGTTCACCATCGTTTAAGTTTAACTGGATAATATTTCTGTACTATCTCAAAGGGATGTCATTGGTTTTATGAAAAGCTTTTATGAAGCTAGAGATATTGACGTCGCCCTCCTATACGAAAATTACACAACTTAAGGCATTTTGTCCTTGGCGACACGGCACGCGAAAGCTTATTTCCCGCGTCCACTGCCGTTCCCGTCTTAGCCTTCCCGTCCTTGTATCGTATAAAGGTCCCTAATGTTCCTTGTGATGCAGAGGACATTAGTGCCATGCACTCAAGTATTAAAACAGTATTTCGCAATGTAGAACAGAAACTGCAATCAGGCCGATTACATCGATCACTGGGCGACTCAAATGGCACGGAAATCACGAATTCACCGTTCGCGGTAATCCATTCCTCTTAAGAAAACTCGAATCCCATTCGAGGCATTATTCAGCGCTTTTAAGGGATAATTCGATCCTTTCAAGGGATTATGCAGCCCTTTCGAGGGAGTACGCATCCGTTTCGAAGGATGATGCAGTCAGGCCCGGTCCAAACGCCGCTCCGCTCATGTGCCGAACCAAACTTTATAAAGTACGACTTTAGAGCGACTTTGGAGCGACGGCTGGTTCAGACGGCGTACTTGCGTCGAACTTAATTCGGGAAGCCGGAGGTAACATTTTTCGACGCGAAAATATGCGCTCTGAATTCACGAACTCTGTCCAAATAGAAAAGCTGTGACTAACATTTCGCTGTTATCATGCTGTTATAGCAATATTTAGGGGAGCAAATTCAAACTCAAGGTTCAGTGTTTGTATTTAGACAGGTTTTCTCCCGGTTAAATCGACTTGTTAAAGGGAAATCTAATAAGCTGGGCTATTTTCACGAAGAAAAAGCAAAAAAATGAATTTGCGCTAAAGAAACTCGCTTATACAGTCCCGTTTCTCATAAATCGAAGGCATCCTGGCATTTTGTTGTCTTTATTTCTAGCGACGACTTTGATCTTCATGGATGACTGGTCACGCCACTCAATTTTGAGCCAATCGCGAGTCCCGTTATATGAAAAATAAATTACAGTAATTTATGCATTAGGTTCGGCACATGAGGAGAACGCCGTATGAATCAGCTGCCGCTCCAACGTCGCATAGTGCGACAGACCCTGCCGAATTTAATGTTGTTTGTCGCACCAAACTTAACCTACCGACCCAAACTGATTCAAACGCCGCTCTTCTGCCGTACTTAACTCATCAGTTAGGTTCGGCGCATGAATGGAGCGGCGTTTGGAACGGGCCTCAGAGCACAACGCAGTCAATTCCACCGCGATTCAGTCGTGAGAGTTCCTCTTAAGGAGATATGACTCCCTTAGTAGAGTTCAAACAAAAAGCTTTAGCTGACGAAATCATGACCATGGAAAACACATCCACAGAAGCTATGCCTGGTCATTATGTAACTAGTATTTTTTCTGCAAATACTCGGAGTGAAAGCCAATCTTTCCAGTGTTTACACTCAGGCAAGGTACATGTAAGAGTAAATCTTTAATCTTTAATCAGTATACTTATCAGTTGCTCCATGTAGGAAAAGAGACAGAGAACCATCTAGATTACCACGTGAAGTTTTAAAATCAGTTAAACACAGAAAAGTAAGAGGCAGAATTGAAGATATCTTGAAGAAAAGTGTTCCCGTTTTATCTGTTTGCATTCACTGTGGCCACCAGTTGTGAACTATGGATTCAAGCCTGCTCATGGAGAAGAGTCTGTCTTTACTCGATTTTGTTAAACAAAATTTGAACAAGAAAAGTGTTGGTCTTCTGGTAGGAATTATTAATGTTATCCAGAATTTTTGTCCGAGTTCAGTTTGATAATAAGAACTACCTCTTGTCAGAAAAGAAGCTTTTTGGAGACATTGAATTAAACCCAGGTCCTGCAGAGATTCCTAATCCAGTTACCTACGGTAGTGGATTCATGTGCTCATCGAGCACCTATTTTTTTTCTTTTTTTGCGCATGGCAGTGGCACTCGACGTTTTATTTGATTGGTCTTAATGATAAGCCAGTCGTTGCAGGTTAAAATAACTGAACAGTGTCTGCAAGCAGGCAAGTTTTGTGAAGTCGATATTACTTGCGATCAGGCTTAAGGCTTTCGAGTTATTTGGATATAAAGTAGTCTTCAGTGAACAACAGGTGTTAACTTCAAGTCGACATCTTTAATTAAACACCATCTTAAACAATACTTCATGTAGGGTACACAATATCTCCCCCTATTGTTCGTGAATATGAAAACGAACAGACGTAAGATGAACCTGGAAACTCTACTGGATGGGTATGTCGTAGCTGCGATCTATGCAATAATTAATTAGTAAGGATTTTGTTTTAAATGCTTTTATTTTCATGAACCTTTTAATTAGACTAATTTTTGAATTATTGTCAGATTTTGTAATTTCTTTTTAGCTAATTGTCGTCTATTGCTAGAGGGTTATCCCTCGGCTAAAATAATTTCAACGCCTTAATAAAGTTATTATTATTATTATTATTATCACTATCACTATCACTATCATTATCATTATCACTATCATTATCATTATCATTATCATTATCATTATCATTAGCATTAGCATTAGCATTAGCATTAGCATTGGCATTATCATTATCATTATCATCATTATCATTATCATTATTGTTGTTTTTGTTGTTGTCGTTGTTATCGATATCGTTATCGTTATGGTTGTCGTTGTCGTTATCGTTATCGTTATCATTAGAACGTTTAAGATGATTTCCGCAGAACATTCGAGCAATGATGGCAAAGAAAAAGTTCCCAAAAAACCTCAGAGCAGGGTAACATTTTGACTTAAGGTAAGAAGAACTTATCAAGACTTAAGCTCTCAAGCTGACCCCGCGAGAGAAAATTGAACTTGAAGTTATCCATATTTCAATTAAAACGGACCTTTCGCGTTAGTTGAAAACACAATAACACACGCTTTGAGCATTCTTACGAGGTTTAAGTATTTTACTACTACTACTACTATTATTATTATTATTATTATTATTATTATTATTATTATTCTTTTTTCCAGGATTTCCGCTGATCTAAGGAACCGTGAACAATAATTTCAAAACAAACTGAATATATGTAAATTGTTACTTTTATTTTCAAATGTTTGACTTGCTTTTAAACGAGTTATCTATTGTATATTATTTTGTATATTAGTCGTGGTCGATTATTATCAAAATTTTATCGTTATCAATATTATTATTATTAGTAGTAGTAGTATGATGATGATGATGATGATGATCATCATCATCATTATTATTACACAGAATACAAAGACATGAATTATTTAAATTCCTGACAGACACTCGTGTTTTTCTTCTAAGAACTCCAATTTGTCCAGTTTTTTTCAATGAATGTAAATAGCATGGGACATGCATATGACTCGTTATTCAGGAGGGTTAAGAGTTTTTCTTTTAACAAATATTATTATTACTATTGTTATTATTATTGTTATTATTATTACTATTATTATTACAATCTAGGGAAACGAAAATAGTAAACGAAAACTGGCAAAAGCTTTATGGAATCTTAAAACACAGCATCATCTGAAGCTAAAGCTAGATTCTCTCTGACTTTTAGGGTTGGTTTACGATTCTCTAAGTCCTATTAGCAAGAATACATACATTCTTTATTGACTTTCCCTTATTAGGCTTTTCAAAGACCATAACTTAAATTTAAATAAGTACAACAAAAATAAGATGGCAACAATAAAAATCTACTTTAAGGACCCTAAAAAAATTATTTACACTACTGAATATTTGAGAAGCTATAAAATATTTTACCAGTTTACGTTTCATGTTAAATTGAAAAGCAGACACTGATTTAAAAGTTCTAACATAACTATCCATAAAGTTCCAAACACCAACTGTTCTATAGTGAAACGTCCTTTGACTACCAGCAGTCTTGAAAAGCAGAATATTCAGCATATGTGAACTTCTTGCGGTACGCCTGCTTATTTCTTCTCGCTATATGAATTGAGAGGAAAGGTACTCTGGCAAACGGGATGTTAAGCATTTAAAGGTTCTAAAGTATAACTGAGTTGCTACTGGTAGCCACTTAAGCTCTTTTAGGACTGGTGTGACATGATCATATTTGCGCGTTCTGGTCGCAATTCGAACTACACAGTTCTTAATACTTTGTAATTTACTCTCGTTACGCTTCGATGCGTTCACCCATACGTTCGAACAATAAAAAAGCTTACTAAAAACTAAAGCGTTTATTACGGTTAATAGAGTGCGTTTGTCAAAACGTGCTTTGTGCGGCTGATTTGACTGAGACAGGACATGCAGGAAGAGACAGTTCTAGTAATGCGTTCGTCATAGGTTAAGTTAATGTCCAAAATCACTTCAACGTCTTCAGCGGTGTGTTCAGGTAGGAGTTCTCTTCCCTTGAACGTGAGGCGAGGAGTGGCCAATCTAGGATGCATTTGCCTGCTGCCAAACACCATAAGTTTAGTTTTGCTTAGGTTCAACACTAAAAGGTTATTTTTGGAACACCATTGACCTATTCTCTGCAAGTGATCTCGTAAGTCGGCAAAGGCTTCCGAACTATCTTTCATTTTGAAAGAGATAACAAGCTTAGTGTCGTCTACATAACTCGATCTGAACGCTGCACCTCTGTGGTGCTAAAGGAAGGTCATCAGTGTATATGCTAAATAAAAGTGCTCCAAGTATACTTCCCCGCAGAACACCCCAGCTGGTGAACAAGGGCTCAAACAATGTTGAATGGATTCGTACCACTTGTCGCCTGTCATTAAGGTGGCTACAAAACCACTGGATAACTGAGTTTGCGGCGCCCACATCTTGCAATTTTAAGGTCAGTGTTTCGTGGTTAACGCTGTCGAAGGCCTTGCTCATGTCTAAAAACACTGCCGAGGTCAACATCTTTTGGTCTACTGCTCTTACAATGGTGTCGGTCGTTTCTATGACAGATGTTTCGGTCGAATGCCATTGCTTGTTACCACTTTTAGTGTTCGTAAGCCTATCTTTTGATTGCAAGTAAGAAGGGAATTGATTGTGTGCAACTTTTCACAGACTTTTGATAAAACCGGTAAAAGCGAGATTGGTCTGTTGTTATTTGCCAATTCATGGTTTTCAGTTTTAGGAGGAGGAGGTGTTACTTCAGCTAATTTCCAAGTGGTGGGAAATATGTATGAGGTAATAGAAGTGTTGATAATAGACGTGATTACAGGAAGGCAGTCCTTTAAAACACGAACAGAGATCTTGTCGATGTCCGGGGCTTTGTTTGATGGCATTGATGATATTATGCGTTCTCTCTCATCACTGCCTATAGTATTCAGCTGAAACTGCTCGCACAAATGGTTTTGTCTTGGGACAAAATAATTTCGGTTCAGTGTTATGTTGCATTTCATTAGCCAATGATTGTACTTTGTCAACTGAGACGAAAAACCGATTGAACTCGTCTGCAACAATTTTGTTATCCTTGCAGAAAATTCGCTGGGATATAGATCTTTTAGGGATTATATGACGAATTGCTTTTCAAATGTTGCTGTTATTACCTGGGTTTGGATTTGTTCAGAATTCGAAAAGAATTGCCGTTCAGCAATTTTAATTTCTCTTTTAACCTCCTGTCTCAGGTTTCTGTAGGCCGTTCAAGCCATTGGGTCACTGATTTTTCTGACCTCTTTGCGTCAATAGTCTCTTGTTTACATCAGTGCGCGTATATTATCGGTTATACACGGAGTAGGCTTTCTGCGGACTTTGAAAGTTCTTAGCGGACCATGCTGAGAATAAGTGTTTCAGTGGGTATTCAAATGTCTCCCTTTGAAACGGGAATGTCCTTCCGAACAGGTGTTCACTATTGATGTCAGTCGTTTATGTTGCCATGCTGATTTGGCAGTAAAGTAAAGAGATAATGGTTCCTTCTAGCCGTGCTGGTCGGTGATGGTGCTGCTTCAATGACGTTTTCCTGACCACTGATAGTCCTTGACAAAAACTTCTGTACACGGCCCATTTGAAGGCAAAGGCGTGGTCTTGTGCCTGGTGTTGAGCACTGTTTCCTCATTCAACTTGTTCTTGCTCTTTCGCACACGCCAGCTTTCTAGGTCAGGCCACTGTGTGCTCCACAATTCCATTCCCCCGCTCAACTTCTCCACTTGCTTGGGGAAATTGAAAATCCCCATTCCTTAGCCTAGTAGAAGAATTATGCCCCTGTCAAAATGAGGACCATTTTCGGATCGCACTTGTTTTGGTGGGATCCCGTGTCTGGTAAATATCTACTCCAGTGCTCTAATGACCGCAATTGACTTTGTAGTCATCTGCATAGCTGCTACCTCCACGTACCTTGAGAAGTAGTCTATAATGGTAGGGTAGTCGATGCCTTTCAGCTCAAAGAGTTCTGTGGTTACCAATCACTTGCCAGGGACTGGTCTGGTAAGAGTGTCGTGATAAGTGGCTCAGGCTTGTTGTCCCTTTGTAGTTCGCAAAATCTGTATTGCTGCACCAGATCCGAGATTTCTCTGTTTAATCCTGGCCACCAAACAGATCTTTTGGCCAGCTTGCGGCATTTAGTGATTCCTTGGTGCTCGTCATGGATCATATCAAGTATTTCGACACGCATGGAAGAAAGGACTACGATCCTGGATGCTTTGAGCATAATGTTCTACACCACTTACAGTTTACCCCTGCTAGGCCAGAACTGTTTTATAGCATCGCTTAGTCAATACTTATCAGACCATCTCTCGCAGAATTAAACTTTGATCTGTCCTCAGACAGGATCCCCCGCTTGTGCTTTCATGATCTGTTGAGGTCTCGGATCAGAGTGCATGCATTTCGTCATCGTAAATTGCTGACTTCGCTGTTTTATTTCGGGCTTGGAGCCGGTCTTAAAGGCGCATCGGCTATATACACCTTCGTTCCTGCAACATACCTGATCTCCTTGAAGTTGAATCTCAGTAGTCGCATTCTAAATCTCTGGATTCTCGACGGAAGTTGATCCAGGAAGTTGTGTGTGAGTACTCAGGAGTTATAGCAGGGGTTTATGGCTTGTGTCCATATAGATCGATTTTCCCACAATGTATTCTCAGGATCGTTCGAATGCCCACGTGAGCGCTTGGGCTTCTTTTTAGATTTGTACGTATCTGGTTTCAGTGGGAGTCATTGGTCTCGATACGAATGAGAGTAGTCGTTAGGAGGAGTCAGTTTGAAGGTAAAGAAGAAGTGAAGAAGAAGAACTAGGCCAAAGGAGGAAGCATCAGCTGCTAGTTTGGTCTCCTTGTTTGGATCGTACAGAGCCAGTACTGGAGCTTGTGTGAGATCAGATTTGATCTGCTCAAATGCTTTGCAATGCTCACTTCCCTGTGTACATTGGCTACCTTTGTGAAGAATGTCTCTGGTGCTTTTTTTCTTGTGAGGGAGGTGCTCGGAAAACTTGCTCAGTTGGTTCACCATGCCGAGAAATGTTCTCACTTCTTGCACGTTTTGAGATTGAGGTAGGTCTGCAATTGCTTGTAGCTTTTCAGGATCCGTCTAAATTCCATTCAAGCTTATATAACCAGGAACTTATCTGTCTCTGCGTTGAACTGGCATTTGTCTAGGTTGAGAGTCACGCAAGATTTAACCAGACGCTAGAGTTCTGCTTTTAACCTTTTATCGTGTTCATTCGGTCTTTGCCATGGACCTGAAACGTTATCTTTGTTGCACTCAACCCCAGCCAATCCCTGGAGGATCTGGCTCACATTCTTCTGGAATGTCTCTGAACTAGAGCTCATTGCGAAGGGCAACCCATTAAAACAGAAACAGCCCATGGAGTGATGAATTTTGTCAGTGGTCTTGATCCCCAAGTTAGCTGCCAAAGTCCTGAGTTCTTATCAAGTTTCGAAAACACTCTGAAACCTGCCAATCTTCCTAGAGTTAAGTCTACAGATGGAAGTGGGTGGTTCTCCCTCTTGACATAACTCATTTAGCTTGCTTAGGTTTAAGAAGACCCTGACTTTGCCATTCCATTTGGGAGTCCCCACTACGGGAGCACACCAATCAACGGGTTGGTCAACTCTGGATATGACAACTACCTCCAGCATCCTGTCTAACCTAGTCTCTTCAATGAGTTTCCTTGGAACTGTCACTGAAAGGTTTGGAATCTTCTTTGATTGTGATTCAGTAACTGTCCTTCATGACACCTAGTCACTTAAACAACTTGGGCTACTTTACTCTTGTACTCATCACCGCTCAGACTATCAAGTCTGCTTATTAGCTTTAGAAGTTCAGCTGGCACTCTTCCTAGCAAAGATTGCTCAAAATCTTCTCTTACATAAACTTATTCCTTAATAATCTTGTCTTGCACTCGCAATTCTGTTATGAAAGTCCTAAGACAGCTCAGTTTCTAAAAATTCTAAGACAGCTCAGTTTCTGTTTACACGAGCCATGAGTAGTCAACGATTCTTCATGTAAGCCACCACGACAAAGTCGATATCGTCAATAGTACTTTAGACCTACGATCCAGAGACGATGAGACTTAGAACAAATAATTACTGACTAAACTGGGTGGGAACAGGTCATGGTATTTATAATGTCCTGGAAGGAAATATGGAGACAAATCACCTGAGTAAACATGATCCACGTATATGGCTAGGTTCTGTGGCATTGAACAGTTAGAAGAATACAAAGTTAAAAGATGCCTTATGTCTAATGAAAGTGTTGTGATCCTTTTTGTTCTTGATTTAAATTGGTCCGAATTTATTGTCAGTTCTGTGACCGGAATTTTCATATATTACCATTCACACACACACAAAAAAAAAAAGGTTAAGAAAGAAACTCGTAGGAAAAAGTATGTCGATGTATAAATACATTAAGTACCCAGTAATAGAACGAAGAAACTAGATAGGCTCGATGGCTTACCGAAGTTTTACCGGGAAAAATTAGTCGACCAAGATGTTATAAGTCAAGTCAAGTCAAGTCAAGTCAAGTCACCAACTAGACACCTAGGGAACACACGAGGTATCTTAGACCTCACATTTACTAACAACACAGCCGCAGTAAATAACGTCAGAGTCGTCCTTGGAATAAGTGACTATGGCATGGTTCTGCTTTCTGTACAATCGGCATGTCGAAAAAAGAGAGATTTTAAACGTAAAATCTACATCGGAAGAAGGACAAACTGCAGCCGCATTAAATAAGTGTTGCAAAAACTTTCTGATCCTCATATGAAACTCTCCAAGGGACCGGTGTCCCTGTTGATGAGGTGTGGGATACTTTTGAATGGAATGTCCGTAATATAATGGATGCTTGTATACCTCATAAGATGACTACGTCACGTTACAAACTTCCTTGACTATGAAGACAATCAAGAGCCAAGCAACGTCTTTATAATAAAGCCTAAAAAACACGAAATGCTAAAAAAGAAATGCTAAAAACGCCTACCTAAAAATCTAAAGACCGCAAATGAGAAATGTGTTTGGCTATCTTTCTGAGGCAATAAAAAGAAACCCCAAGCGTTTTAGATCAAAAACGATCCCCATTTTAAAGATTCCCTATTATAAAGATTCTCCGTTTTAAAGATTTTTCATTTTAAAGATTCCCGCTTTTAAATATCTCCAACATCAAAGATTCCCGCTTTGAAAGATTCCTCATTCAAAGATATCTATTTAGGGGAAAAATGTAACAACTGATGTAGAGTAAACTTGACATTTCAGACGGTACGATTTTTACGGTCGGGGCGATTTTGTCTATTATAAGAATACAGAGAGGAACTTTGAGGTGAGAAATTTGTCATTATAATTACAGTTCAGTTAGTTTACTAACTAAAAGAAATTGAAAACAATGATTATAATCATTTGGTTATTAGGTTCATTGTCGGGAAAAATTCATTTTCATATAGTATTTGTTTGTTTGTTTGTTTGTTTGTTTGTTTGTTTTATTATTATTTATCAACCCGAGCAACCGAACAAACAGGATAGTCGCAGTATATTTTGTTTTGTTTTATCGATTTATTTTTCCTCTTGGATGGGGGTGAGGATATAACTAAAAATAAAGACTTTGTTGTATGCATCTTCATCGTTACTTAAGGAGGCGTTATTCAAGAAATTGACCTTAACGTAGTCCATAAGGTTAGAGGATTCAATCCAAACACAAAATGACAATTGTAATACCAGTGATATAGAAGTACTTTTCAACAAATATCGGAAGAAAAGGTCTAATATTCCCGGCGAGCTATTCGAATTATTTAATTATTTAATTGTTTGATTTTATTTATTTTACATCTTCATTGTTTGTGTAATTATTTATTTTAATAGGTTCAAACGAGACATTGGCGTTGTCCTGGCATACAGACCTGCAATTGTGGTGTAGTGCTGAGAGACCATAATGATGTTATTGAGTTTAACTGTTGCAACAGCCTTCTGACTCGTAGTGCAACCCCAATGAGAGTCAGAATACGAAGCAAAAAATGCTTGTCACCAGGAATAACCATTAAAAAGAAAATAAATGGTAAAAGTATTGACTTCGAGGTAAGTGTTTATTATAAACACGTGATCTCGATGCGCCCTAAACTTGATCCCTCGATATGGTCACGTAATACTGGTCGGTGGATATCTTGTTTTGACAGAAGTCGATTGACCATAACATGAATGTCCAATGTCCAAGGCTGTATGTCTCCGTTAACCTATTAGCTGGAGTATGGCCGCCATGTTGCGCGACGTCGTCGTCGACGTCGTGTGTGCTCCCGAGTAATGCCGCTAGCAATGACAACCGTGAGAAAGTTCATGTTTCTTTTTCTTTCCTACAGTATATGAGTGTGGGACTCCGCTATAACCGTATTTTAATTAACTCCTACTGTTAATAACTGTAAAACTATTATAGACCAGATTCTCTCATGTTCCTTATTAGCAAGAACGTTAAATCTTTTAGAAAGGCCAATAACACTATTATTACCATTGTTTTATCTGCTATATTCGTTTGCGTGCTAATAAAAGCTGATGAATTCAGGTCTTGTTTCCATCCGGGGCGAAAGTCATAATTTTAAGACGCGACCACGGACTCGATATCACCCTGTATGCACCGAGAGCGAGAAATAGAGCCAATGAAAAGGGACTATGTTTGTACGACGGGAGAGAGAATGGAGATACATACGGAAACAATTTGAGGTAAAAATTAATGAGTCGTAAAAATAATCAACTTTCTTTTGATAGACATACAACTACTTCTCCCCTAGAATCGCACATCCAGGTTAATCGTTAGTTATCAGTGCGAGGTCATTAACATGGAATACTACCATGAAACGAGATATTTGAGCAACAATTTTAAGTTAAGGTGGAAAGGTCCCCTAAAAGGGACCAAAACGTTTGTTTACACATGGTGAACAAAGATCAGCCGTGTGCGATTGAACTCATGAAGAGAAAATAAATTTTGAAGGTTTTACTCAAAATGGTAACAATGGCAACTAGTCACACCCTTTTGAGGTTTTATTTTATAGTTTATATATAGCATTGACGTTAACAGTTCCTGCACTTTTACAAAACAAGTGACTTTTAAACAAACATATCTTGTAAGTTTCTATTTCGTTCTGTGCAATAACCTAAAGTTTTCATAGTTAACTCTTGTTTTTAGTACTTTTTACAGGCTTTATTTGTAAATAAACATATCGCACCAAACCAGTGGACAAATTACCTGGTGTTACGTGACAGACATTAAAATGTTACTTGTTTTTTTAGTTTACTGCATCACGACACTATTGGTCTTAGATTACCGCCAAGTTTCAGGAATATGTCTAAATACCTGCCAAAGTAGAAATGCTGGCGTAAAGTCAGTTGGTACAAAAGTAGACGTTTGAGAAAAATGTACTTATATGAGTTATGTACTTATATAAGTTTCTTATATGATGGATTAAGCATTTAACAAACCAAAAATTGCGTGGGGTGGGGTGCAGTTGAATCTCGTGGGGGTGCCATGGTTGTTCTATTTTGTAAAAGGTTACCGCAGTTGTAGGAAATGTTCCTTTTCATAAGGGAAATGAATGAGAGCCTGTGATGGTAATTCAGGCAAAACTTTTCACAATTAATTATACCGATCCGGTTGCGCATGTCTTTACAGCTTTACTGCAAAGCATCGTTCATATCTGTTAAAACTAATCTATAATTTTGGTCTTGTTCTTACTGTAAACAGTCATTGCTTAGGCCGTTGCTACGTCAAGAAAAACCTATACCATTGTGTAATGTCCTTAAATTTCCGCTTACTTAGAGACAAATCCGGCAAGATCGTTTCAAAATGTTTTTGACAAGCGTTCAATGGTCTTAAATCTTGTATTTTTAAAAAAATCGAATTTTTCATGAACATCGCCATATTTTGGGGCATCATACCACCTTAAAATTGTAGCGCTTCTATGGCTTTCCGTATTACTAGTTAATGAAAATGTTGCTTGCGAGCCACAGGCAAAAATATGAAAAGAACAATTTCGAACTGAAACTTTTGACGAGAAAAGAAATATTCTTTATTATCCAAGAGCAAACTATAGAGTAAAAATATTCTGCGGTATTTGTACCCAAGAAAATCAATTTAACTGATCTGTCACGCTGCAATCCTCTTATTTTCAATGAGTGAGCGATCTACGACTAGGCGAACACAATTGTAAACAGAACACTCTTCAATTTATCAAATAAGGTCATTGTCTGTTGATCGTTGCGGGAGTTTTGTTGTTGATATTGTTGTTGTTGTTGTTGTTTTTTATGACAGCATTTTAGTAGAATCACAGAATGGCAGTATGAACACCGGATCTTTTAATTTTATTTCCTAGGCTAAACCCTGGACAAAGCTACTTTGACATTCTACCACCCGATCTGGGAGACAAAATTGTTAAATATGCCTCGGCGTGCTTGTGCACAAAAGATGAAAATGCTGCCGATGCATTATGCAAAGATGCTTTTTCTGCTGCTTTTCCGACCGTTATGAAAAAGAATTTGTCACCTATGCAACTTTGTGATCGACAAAAAAGAGATGTACACTTCTCTGATGATCCAACTGAAGAAGATTTTCAGATATTTAAAGTAACCGTTCCCCAAGTGCAACCACGCTTTAGACGGGCGGTGCAGGCTGGACATATGTCAAAGGAAAACGCCACTCGCTACTGTGAGGAGAGAATATCCGAGACTGAGATTGGTAAACTTTGTGTCAAAATCGGAGTGAATGTGCAGGGATTGGTAGATGCATGTTCAGCTGATGTGGAGGTAAATAAGGGAAAGCCAAGTTATCTGATCAAGTATTCTATTATTGGTATCAATGAGGATTTTTGCGACCTTTCGTATGATATACTTTAAATATACAACGACTTTTGATTTAAGTTTTATAGGAACGTTATATTTAAGATTACTTGCCACCTTTGCGGGTGTCCTTCGGGAAAAAAAGAATTCGTACGTGCATGTATTCCTCCCAAAATTCCACGCGAGATTTTAGCTCGTAAAGGTTCGTAGGCAACTCGCGCCACGCCAGGATATTATCTCGCCGCAAACCAATGGAACATCAGGACCTTGTAGCGTCAATGACGATGGATCAGGATTTCCAGAGTAAACCATTGCATTGCAACATGTTTTCTATCTTGCTGTCGCATTGGAGGGAAAGGCACTAAAACGGAAAAAGTAGCCCAAGGCAAAAAGAACAGATTGGCGATATAAGCAATGCTAAATAACATGACATACGAGCTCCAAGATGAGTGTTTGCAGCGAAAATTCCCTTGCCGGTTTTGTCCATTTAAGCCATTATGACACCTTTCTGGTTTATTAACTTTGTTCGAAAATAGGTTTTTTTTTTCTAAATAACTCGGCCGCTTTTTGAGAAATGACTGACTTAAATTTTGTGAAATAAAAGAAAAAAAATTGTGCCCTTGAAGGTGGGAAGTAACCTTAAGGCGTTTGTATGCTTAGATAGCAGGTTTAGGTAGCCCGAACAATATAGTAAGGTTTTTCTTTTTTAAGGTTTTTCGTACTTTCTTAACAGGCTACTGGAGACTTGTCTTTTGCATCTGGCGGTGCTGCTATATTAATGAACGAATGTGGAAGTTTGGCTGCAGTAAATATGTCTGCTTCTGTGAATGGCAGTGGCGAAAATAATCCAATTTCAGTAGACGAGATCAGTGAACTGCTATGTCCCAGTGACTGTACGTTCAATGGTAAATGCGTTAATGGATCTTGTGTTTGCAACAAGGACTACACAGCTGAAGACTGCTCGGTGTCTATTTATCAAATACCAACAATTTCCAGGTCTGTCAATGTAAAACGATATACCATTTTGAATTTTTCTTTTTTTAATCAAGCAGGGCTTGTAAACCCTAAAGCCTCGCTCCTCCCCACCCATTCACTCTCCTTGACACTGACATTCAAGGCTATTTCTAATCCTCCTCCCCTTTTATTAGCAACATTGCGGAATTAGAATAAAGTATAAAGTGCGCCATTATATGGCGAATTTAATGGATTAAAAGACGCCATGTGATGTCAATGACCGTTATGACCAAGACAAAATATCTCATCTCGTAGAGAAAGCCGAGCACTGCGTAGAGCAACCTGCATGGCGGTTTCGAACGCGAAAAAGTCATATTGTTTTAGTTGATGTAGTTTGCCACACAGACTAAATAAGAAATTATGTTTGTTTCATACTTCAATTAGATTACAAGGGGATGGTTTGTGCGACAGACGTAAGCGTCCGTGCAGAAAGGTAACGGTCTTGGGAACTGGTTTCCTGAATTCTACAAACATGACCTGTCATATTAGAGAAATCAAGGTGAGCATCTTTTAAAGCTAAATAATAATGATAAAAATGTATGTATATGGTTATGGTTATAGGAGACTAACGTTCGTGAGGATCGCTCTTTCTTGTATACTTATATAATTATCTCTTATTTTAACCGATTGTTTGAAACGTCTGCCTTTTTTTCGATCTTGGTATTTTATGGTAGTTTAAACGTATTTTGAAAGGTTAGTTATGTCAAAATGTGTACTTTTGGAGGGGATGTATTTAATTTTATTCCTTTACGTTAGTGAATGTACAAAACATAACACGTATTTGCGCACTTCACTGCGGTTATGTCACATGTCTATTTGTTCTATCAATTACTTTTTGCGACTTCGAAGATTTTTAAGATTTTCACTTTTCTAGCCGTTAACATTAATGTTTCTCACCGCAAAGGGTGTTGTTTTACTTTTATAAGCAACCTTTAGTGGTATTTGTAGCCCATCATTAACCCGTTTACTCCTGCATACATATACAGGTGATCGACAGCTCTTGGAAACCAAACAACACGGAGCATGAGTTTCCTGGTATAATGACAGACTTGGTGCTTACAGACTGTTATTTACCTGAATCACCAGTGACACAAGAGTATTTTGATGAAAACAATGCAGGAACCTCAGCCGCTGGGCTGATGATATCTGTGTCCAACGACGGCGAGCACAAAAGCGAAAAAAATCTCACATTTATATCACATGACTCAGCTTGCATGAGCTGCAACGTTTCTACTGGATGCCGCTTTAAGGTAAGAACAATTTTGGTACTACCTTATATCAGTCACTAGCCCATTCTATATTCTTCTCGATACGATTCTGTATTTGGATAGTGGGGCGCCAGCATGGGTCCAACGGAACAATTAATGCATTCAGTAAAATTTTCGTGAAGATCGAGTTAAAAGCTTAAAACGTTCAGAGATAACAATATGATTATATAAAAAAGAAAAAACAAACAAACAAACAAAACAAAACAAAACAAACAAGCAAACAAACAAAGATACGAAAATAAGCATCTGCAGCTTTTCTCGGCATTGGGTGGAGGAAGACAGGAGGCGGACGCTGTGACCCAGCGTCTCCCCAGAAAACTTGAGCAGATCAGACCTGCAGCGATATTCATAACGGCGTCTCCAACATTAAGGATGACCTTTTGGTGTTAATCATAAGACCTTCTACTTGAGAAGTTACACTATTAAAAGCGTCACTGCTTAGAAATATCGATGATGGTGATGCTTTGTCTGCAGTGCCGTTGCAGAGTTAAATTTATGGGGGGGGGGGGGGGGGGGCGGGGCACATCGCGAGCGCGAAGGGGGCATGCTCCCCCGGGAGATTTTCAAATCTGGGGTCCCGAAAATAGCATTTCCAGCCTTCTGAGAGTAGTTTCTAGCAATTTTTTTTTGTGTTATTGAACGTTGTACTTTCCTTATTAAACAGGTTTATTCAAAGTGACATTCAACATGTCAGTGTTGTGTGAAAAATAAACTACTTACTTGTTACATAGACCTCACAAACTATTTTATTTCATTCGGATGTTTGAGTTGCATGCGAGACCAAAAAAAAGCTTTCGGGGCAGATCATTTGCGGTCAATGTCCCAAACATCTACTTTCTGTCCTCCTGTTTTGCAACAAACTGGCTTGCTGCAGCTACCAGGTCAATCGTGCCAGTCCTGTCCCTGTGGACGTGAAGGATCATGAGATGGTTCTGCCTTGCGTCTTCAGTTGTTGATCGCAACTATGTCTGTGCGCGTTTTAAAGCAAAAAATCCAACGCCGTTTCCGGGTTTCCCTGCCTCAAACTTTGTAAGAGTTTAAAGGGAAAATGTGCAAGACTTTAGTTGGAAAACGTTATAAAGATAGCACTGCGAAAACAAAATTAGGCTAACCGGAGTGTCAGTCACGCAGTAACACGTTTATGGCCAGCCTGAGAGAGAACAGTCCAGTATTTCAGCGTACGGCCTGTAAAGCAAATTGACAGTTTTCTCTTCCATTTCAAGTGATTGGATTGTAAGCACAAAAACAACAACAACAACAACCTAGCGTTACGAGCATGGATTATTCCAGCTTTCTCGCTCTCTCATTCGCTACCCAAGTCAAATATATAATAATCCCAGGCTAGAAGTACCCCAGATCTGCAGTTAAGCATTGTTTATGTAATGACCACCGTTTTGTTTCTTTCGTTAAAGAACAACTCTTGCTTGATAAATGGGTACTGCTTCGCACCAAACGAGACGAATCCTATCGACTGGTGCTACCAATGTCTTCCACAGATCAGCACAAAGGCATGGTCAAAGCGTCAAGGTAATTATTACACCAAAATATTATATGGCCGTGTATTACAATGACTGGGAACTACCAAATTCACGAATTTCATCGGAAGAAATCGATATTGACTGAGGTCTTTCCTAGTGTCGTTTGCTCATGTGTGTTATGAACATTGTCTGATGCGTTTGACGATGAAACCATCTCATTTTTCATTATCTATAGTTAATCTTCCTCCTGGATTTTCACCGACCACGCAGTACTACGCAGTATTTAAAGAAACCCTCGAGCTAACTATTGACATCGTAGACCCTGAAGGCATGCCCGTCACACTCTCACTAATGGACGGAAGTCCAACCAAGGCTGTGGTGCGCGATAACGTGTTGATATGGAACGCTACCAATGATGCAAATACACAGTTCTTCCTCAAAGCCATGGATGCATGCCAAGCTACCTCTTACGTTAATATCACTGTATCCTTGGTGGTGTGTCAGTGTCAGAACAATGGAAGTTGTGTGCCACATCCAAACAAGCCCAGGGGATCAGGGTTTTACGAATGTCACTGTGTACCTGGATATACCGGAAGCGAGTGCGAGACTAACATTGACGATTGCCAATCTTATCCGTGTGCACGAGGTAATGACGATGGTTGCGTTTACTATTATGTACCTAACGAGAGGAAAGTGCTTTTCGTGCTTTCTGATTGTCTACTCCAACTGGGAAAAGTGTTTGTTGTAAACCTCCCAGCTTGCCAGAGTCGTACGTAAAATCGTATTTTAGCACTCTATGAATCAACTTTCCCTTCTAACACATAGACACAGACACCCCTCCCC
This sequence comes from Orbicella faveolata, assembly GCF_042242905.1. Classification (NCBI taxonomy): domain Eukaryota; kingdom Metazoa; phylum Cnidaria; class Anthozoa; order Scleractinia; family Merulinidae; genus Orbicella; species Orbicella faveolata. The sequence continues at coordinate 20,164,942 of NW_028301564.1, forward strand.
CCCTCTCAAAAGCAGTATGTTTATATTAACAGGTAGGGGTTTTTTTTTCATTTTCACCCGCAAACTTATTCAACGAGAACAGACACGCCAAGTTAAAATAATGAAATTTATCTCAGCATGTTTTAAATTAAGGAAGGCTTTACAACTCCGTTTGAAGAAATGTCTCCAGAAAAATATGACAAGTGCCTTGGACAAAAGCTTTTGAAAACGCGACGAGAGTTTCTATAACAAAAACGTCGCCTACCGCACTTCGCGACTCACTTCAGTTGGAATCCTCCGAGCAGCAATTTTCAGCATAGTTTTTGTTTTTGACACATCAACGAACCAACCACTTCTGTTTCCAATGGGTTTATCGCTTTGCAATTTTAATAAATACGCGGAACTCGTTTAAAGGCCGTTCCTCACTTGCGACGCAAGCATAAGCATAAACAAGAGCAGTAAGAAGCTCATGCGCTAGTGAGGACAGGCGCGACATACAGTGTAAGCATAAGCATAACTTTTCTTCTTATGCTTATGCTTATGCTTATGTTCAGTGAGGACAGGCTGGCATAAGCTTAAAGTGCTCGCTAATTGGCTGATAGTCTTAAAGTGCCTATCACCCTTACCTAATATCTTTCTTTTTCAAAAGTAGATATATAAAATAAACAAAAAAAAAGCAGTGAAATAAGATTTGGAGTTAATCCCGATTTTTAAAAGCCGATCGAAATCATGGTTCTCGGAGTAAAAAACGCGCCATACGGGGGACTGGCACTAGTAAGTTGTGACGTCAACCCGGTGTCTTGGCGATAACACGCAACAAAACACAACAAAGAAATATAGCGAGTTACGCGTGTTCTCCGGTTTTTCGGTCTTCTTCTTCTTCCATAATGTCAGACAACGACTCTAATTCCGAAAGGTTACGCTTACGCTTACGCCTACGCCGACGCCTACGCCGACGCCGACGCCGACGCCGACGCCGACGCCGACGCCGACGCCGACGCCGACGCCGACGCCTACGCTTACGCCTACGCTTTTTTTACGCCTACGCCTACGCTTACGCTTACGCTTATGCTTATGCTTATGCTTATGCTTATGCTTATGCTTATGCTTATGCTTATGCTTATGCTTATGCTTATGCTTATGCTTATGCCTATGCCTATGCTTATGCCTATGCTTATGCTTATGCTTATGCTTATGGCGCAAAAGCTTCTTTTATGCTTATGCTTGGGTAGCTAGTGCGGACCAGGCTTTATTGATCAGCTGATGAATCATGAGGCTTTTCTTACACTGTTGGACATTTTTGCGTCGAAACAAATGATTTAATTGGTGTGGTATATACAACAATTATACCCCTCAGTGTCGGTGGCTTGTGGTGGATATTATTTACCCTACCATTTTACGGAACGGTAAAAATCCATCACAAGCCACCTCCAATATGGATAATAATTATTACTATTATATACACACTCAGGGATCTTGGAGTTTCAAGCGATCTGATTGGTTTGCTATCTCCGACTAATGAGAATTATTTACCTTTTACCGAGTGAATAAAGAGCGATTCAGGCAAAAAAAAAATATATATGGCCGGCGTAAACTCGCGTTTCGTCAGTGTTTCTGAATGCGAAATCCTGAGAATACAAGAAGATGCTATATCAGAAAATACAAAGAAAGCTATGAAATTTGGCCATAAAGTTTTCAAAGGACGGATGAGACTTTCGAGCAGTGTCAGGACGTGTCCTTGGCAATAGCAGATTTCATCAATCTGAGGAAACCCGAGCTAAGTCGCTCTTCACCAGTATTGGCAGAAATGAATACTGCAGGGTTCCTTGACAGAAGCATCAAGCGTTATTCAACGAAGCACCTCCACGTCGTTGTGCGAGAAAACATTCAGTTTTCACCAAAGTCCTGCTTGCACAGTATAATTTAAGGTTGATCCTTCGCCAACTGCTCTTCCAATTTTTATTTCAAGCCAATAAAAACGATTGAACGGTCAATTCTTTTGGCAGACTTTCGATTAAGATTAGGTACTGATTTGAATGGTGTTAAAAGACCATTTTGCTAGATTTTGTATCGAAGGTTAGCTAGATTTGCCATGTTTGAAAATTCTGTAAATAGTTTCTTCGCGTGTATATACTAAAACAATTATTCTTTTCAATCTTGGTGTATAGCGGCAGAATATTCACCTTGCCGCTTCGCGGCTTCGTAAATATTCTTCCACTATTCACCTCGATCGATTTCAAAGAGTCCTTTTGTTATCGTAATGAAACGTTCATGGAACGAAAGAATTTGTTACGCTATTGCCATTGGTAAATTAAGTCATATCAGGACGTTGTCTATTTAAGATTTCACCATCTTGGATCCACAATGTTTTAAATCAAAAAAAGGGAATAAAAAAAGAAAAACAACAACAACAACAACAACAAAAACAAACAAACAAGAAAAAGGAAAACTGCCCACATTTTGGTCGAGTAGACTTCACAGGGTTGGCGTGTAAGTATGATGTCGTTTAAACAATAATTTTTTTAATTTTTTGGAAAAATGAATTTCCCCAGCCGTTTACAGATCAGAAAGTTTTAAACAACGCAACCAAAAAGGAACAGTGATACAAAATATCGGTAATAAACCCCTAATTTTCTTTATTCATTTCTTGAAGGTCGCTGCATTGATGGTGTCAACAATTACACATGTATTTGTGACCCTGGCTATGTTGGAAGGAACTGCGACAGAGATTTTGATGACTGCAGCTCTTCTCCTTGTAATCACGGTGAGGCTGTTACGTAGAAAAAGTGTATAGAATTACGCTTTAAAGAAAACAAAACAGCGACGACATCAACAACAATACCCAAAAGGAGTACAAGTCCATTTTCAACTGACGCCAAAACTGTTAAAACAACAGGCCTGTGTACCCTTGAAGATTACATGCGCAGCAAGCATATATCAAATACCACGTGTCATTTGCCTTATCGGCTAAACAGACGACAAGCCAAAAAAAAAAAAAGCAACAAAAAGCTAATACGAAAACAATCAAAGAATCAAACAAACACCAAGTTGCTTTCTTTCTTCCTATGCAATAAAGCATTTTACAAAGACGATTGCTACAAAGCCGGTAACCGTCTAAGGGGTTATATAAAGTTATTTCTTTTGTTACCTCCAGTCACCATGGTGACCGGAGGTTAAAGGAGGTTAAAGTGGATCGGAGGTTAAAGTGAGCACTGTCTCCAGCGTTTAAATGCTTCCAGCATTTATTAGAGAAAGTGCACTTGTAAATCATTTACTATTCGTTTATGTCATAGGAAATTGCACCGACTACACCGGTGCATACAGTTGCTCATGTCATCCCGGATACAGTGGACAGAATTGCTCCATTGACATTGATGAATGCGAGTCATCACCTTGCGTAAATGGTGAGTGATTACCTTGCATCTTGTATTACATTTGCTAGACTTTTAATCTTTTGTCGCCAAGTGAAGTGGTAATGTACTTTATTTGTTTTATTCATCCTCGTGGTGGGCAAGTTCAAAGGATTGAAAAGGTGAGAGTGGGGTTGGGGCCGAGGGGTAGCATACATGCCAATTGGGTTTTCAGAATTTTCATGAGGAGATTTTGCTTAAACTTTAGGAACCTGCTCATTCATCCGTCGCCAAAATTTCGACGCGTCAACTGTTTCTTTGCGTATTTTGGCTTTGCCGTCTCAACTACATTTCTAACATGGAGGTCAATCTATTTTTTCCGACAGCTCGGCCTTTTTTGTCTTTTCTTTTCTTGAACAGCGTTACAGAATTAATACCTTTTTGTTGACTTTTTTCAACATTTTTGGTTAATTTTCCATTGATTTACTTTTAGTAAAATCCAATAAGGTAGACCGGACTCGAGGAAACGGCAGAAATCGAGCCTAATTGAAACCCCTGAAGATTTGCGTACTTAATGACGTCATGTGACCTCACAAATACCATCCTGCACAGCAAGCGAAAATTGTAACAACGAAAAACCAATCAGAAAGGTTCCATCCACAGCCACCCCTCCTCCCTTCCCCTATTCACCTTCGTGCCGGTACTACTGTGAGTATTCGAGTTGGCTTGTATGTTTGAAGGTTAAGAATGTGTACAACTTGATATTGACGGACAGACAGAAAATCATCTCATTCCCGTTCACTTAAAAGGAACATGCGTCGATCAAGTTAATAGCTACAGATGTCAATGCCAGGCTGGTTTCACCGGATATGATTGTGACGTCGAGATCGACGAGTGTCAGTCTTCTCCTTGTGTTCACGGTAAATATTTTTTTTTTCCCTAGCTAATAGCATATTAATGTATTAAAAAGTGTCTATGGTGCAACACAATTTTCTAACCCAAACTTAATTGTCTTGCCCCATTTCCAGAGCAAAAAGTGACTACGCAATAACTCTTAGGCATGGCATAAAAGAAATAAAGAAAGGATTATATTTGCTTAATATTTAGGGTGGGTGGAGGGGAGGGCTTTAAGATGAATTTGTTTATATATTGTAGTCAGTACGTGGGAAATGTGAATTACTCTAGAGGGAAATGTTAATTACTCAGTGTGTCCTTTTAAGGGACATGTGTGGACAAAATCAATAGTTTTTCCTGCAACTGCCATGCTGGTTTCACTGGAGTGAGATGCGAAGTCAACATCAACGATTGTCTCCCTTCACTGTGCGTAAATGGTAGGTGATCAATTGCTGTCTCTTGCGTTTAAAACGTTTTTTTTTTTTTCGTTAGGAACAATTTAATTCAAAATCCAGTGCAGTTTATTGTAGTCTACTTGTGGAGGTAATGGTTACCAGTTTAAATCTGCTGTCAGGAACCTCATTTAGAAAGCTTGATTTCTATGGCCACTACGTTTTTTTTCTTGAATTCTCAACAGGGACATGCGTTGATCTTGTAAATAATTACACTTGTCAGTGCCACATTGGCTTTACTGGTCGAAACTGCGACATAGTCATCCGGAACTGTAGCGATGATTCTTGCTACCCAAATGTGACTTGCTACAAACGCATAGAAACAATAAGCTGTGGCCCATGCCCATTTGGCTTAACTGGTGATGGAAAGAACTGCAAAGGTACTATTTATTCCGACTGATAATGATATTCTGGCCATGTTGTTATCAATGAAGCATAAAAGACTATGGGACGCGTCGTGACTGATAAAAACCAACTTCGGAAAACAATGAGCGTGGGATTGAAAGCAATCGCGCTTACGAATCAGATTAAGTGAGTCATTGTATGGTCTATGTATTTAAATGGTGTTGAAAATGAAGCGATGTCTCGTGAATATTTTTTTTCGCTGACTGCTATGTTTCGTACCTTGTTTCAGATATTGATTATTGTATCAATGTTTCTTGCAAAAACGGAGGTTCGTGCGTGGATGGGTTAGACAACTTCACATGCTCTTGTGGTGCTGGTTTCAGTGGTGATCACTGTGAGACAGGTACCGCGGAAAGCACGATAATATTGGTTGAAGCTGTAAAGCCACAATGGCATAGAGTAGAAAATGTGATAAAATAGCTCAAATGTGCTGATTGTACGAAAGACGCCCGCTTAAGCTAATAACTGTGCAAGATATAGAATGATACAGTAACTTGATGATATATTGATAATATATACTTGATGGCCAGGTCTTGCTGAAAGTGGCTCGTATTACAGAAAAACCTTCTTTTAAATTACTTTCATTATTTTTTAATGGATGACAAACTAGTTACTATTTGTTGTCTTTAGTTTTCAAGTGCAAAAACAAGCAACTCAAGTAATAAGCAGCTCATGTCTTTTCTTTCTTTGTGTTCCTTTTTCCTAAAGATATTGACGATTGTGTTAACCACACCTGCGTTAACGGAGGATCTTGCGTGGATGCAATTAACCAGTACTCGTGTGATTGTGCTGTAGGTTATACCGGGAATCATTGTGAGACTGGTAAGACTTATAAGTTACAGCTACAGTGAACAGAGTGACACTCTACCCACTATCCACCAACCCCCATTCTCAACACCGTCTTGCATTTGCGCTTCTGACCACGGCAATGTAAACAGAATGGTCTCTAAGATATAAGTCCCTAGTTTTTTTGAACTTCAAAGGAATTAATGATAATTCCAGGGTAAATTTAGCCCCTCATTCCTTCCCTTCCTTCCTTCCTTCTTCCCTCCCTCCCTCCCTCCCTCCCTCCCTTCCTTCCTTCCTTCCTTCCTTCCTTCCTTCCTTCCTTCCTTCCTTCCTTCCTTCCTTCCTTCCTTCCTTCCTTCCTTCCCTCCTTCCCTCCTTCCCTCCTTCCCTCCTTCCCTCCTTCCCTCCTTCCCTCTTTCTTTCCTTCCTGGCTGCCTGCCTGCCTGCTTGCCTTCCTTCCTTTATACCTACCTTTCACTCTTCTAGCCTTTTGCCTTGCCCTCTTCATGAATTCCCACCTTCCTGTCTTCCTGCCTTGCTACCTTCAATGGTAACTTTATTTGCAAACGGTTTAAACATTAGGCCAAAATACAATACAAATTATTCAGGTAAATGTGATCGCTAGCTCATTTGTTCGTTGGTTGTAATTGCCTTTTGCAATCAGTTGGTACAAATATATTAACACCTATGCGTTTATGTATCTCGGCGTGTACATAATATTGCCAATAAAATGCATTTTTTTTTTTTTTTGCTTGATTTGTTGTCGTAGACATTGATTATTGCATAAATGTTACCTGCAAGAACGGAGGTTCCTGTGTGGATGGTTTAAATAATTACACGTGTTCTTGTGTTGATGGGTTCCAAGGAGATCATTGTGAAACAGGTAATAACACAACAACCTCCTCATTAGTAATAATACTTGGCGCTAGTTGGCCACCAGCTTGGCAGTTAGAAAAAAATAATAACAAGGAGTTCTTTTGTGAAAGGGCTGGCAAATGTCAACAATGACAATGACAACGACATCGACAACAACAACAACAACAACAACAAAATCCGCCCCATGATTGTACTAAAGTAACAGATCTAGTCTAGATCTCGCTTATACGCTCAGTAGCGGGCATTATTTCTACATTTCTTTACTTCTTATTGAAAAAAGTTAGACTCAGCAGTAGTGAGTCTTTACAATCAAATCCTGTATAAAGATAAATGCAATTTAATATATACACAAGATTAAAAAGAGATCTCTTCTTATCTGGAGGAGTTGGAATTCATTCATGCCCCTTTTTCTTAGTATCCTTGGCCCTTTGGCGGCAACAAATCTTGACTTGGACGTTCTTTAGTGGTGGTGATCTTTTTGAACAAAATTTGAACTTTTTTCTTCAACTAAGGTCTATAATTTGAATGATTTTTCGTTTTTGCCAGGGAAAAAAGAAAGGAAATAGATGATAACAAAGTGAAATCATGGCAGAATACTCGCATCATGTTGAGATAAAGATAAAGTCTGACTTCTGAATAACGAGGTCGGAATTCTTAAGTCCATGTTTGGCTTGCGCACATTTGATTTTGATTTATTTTCTCTTAATTCCTGTTCATTTGAGGTATCAACGACTGCCTTAATCATGCCTGCAGTAATGGTGGGTCGTGCGTGGATGGGGTCAACAACTACTCGTGCGTTTGCGCCGTTGGTTTTACCGGAAATCACTGCGAAATTTGTAAGTAAAAACGTGCTGATGCTGATCTAAACAGTAAATTAAACAATAATTTTAGGTTTTACTTTTGCCTGTGAACTTCAAATTATGCTGTGCACAACTGCATATCGTGCTGGTGATGCTATCCGAGAAATGTCGCTGCTCTAGATCCGAGAAATCTAGTTGCAACAAGATCCGATAAATCTGCGACAACTCTTTTCGTTTTAGGCATCGGCGACTTTGCTAAGTGCACTGCCACAACAACAACAACAACAACAACAACAACAACGACGACGACGACGACAACAACAACAACAACAAAAATTACTCACTACAATACTTTCCTGGTCCCATTATTGTGAATTTGAAATAAATTATTTCTTATTTTCTATCATCATTATCATTCGCATTAGCATTATTTATTTATTTATTTATTCTATACTTATTTATTCTTTACTTATTTTTTTTCCTACAAGGGGCATCTTCATCTCTGCATTCAACACATATAACAACCCTGTATACATCAACAAGGCAAGAGATTACCACCAGTCCAAAGACATCAACGCCAATATCTACAGCAGGCAAAAGGAGTGCGATTTCCTTTCAGAAGACTACTATTTCAATAATTGCAACATCTTCGGGTCATAAGATTATTCCAACAAGTGACACAATTACCTCACCTCCACCTACAAGTAAAGAACCAGAAACAGAGGAACCAGAAACAGAAGAACCAGAAACAGAAAAACCAAAAACAGAAGAACCAGAGACAGGTATTTTTATTAAGACTGTAAATTTACGTACCAGCTTACTGAATCCAGGACAGTATAAGAGACTTTTTCGTGTAAATGTTCTGTCTGTTGCTCTCATTAATTAATTCTCTGTCACATATGTGTGGAGGAAGGTGGCAATAAGCTGTTCTTACAAGCAATTTAACACTGAATGGTGATAAAGAGTATTTTGTTGTTGTTCTAGAGCTTACAGTTGAACTACGTATCCAAAGGGAATGGGATGATGACTTGGAGGACGAAAAGAGCAAGGCTTATAGAAAGCTGTCTGTTATCCTTGTAAAGGAGGTGAAGTGATCATATCTGAAATAGCTATTCATTGTAACTACTAGTAGCAAATAAATAAAGGAACAAATAAATAAATAAAATAGATGACCTCCTGCGATTTTACCTCGTTCAAACGGCGCTTTCTCGCTCTCTTTCTACTGCAAAATCAAATTAGATATAATGAATTTTGCATTTCCCAGGCATTGGAACTTTGAAATGTCGACGACAGGGACGCTCTTCGCGGCCAAAAAGACGCAAAAACAGTCAGTTTAAAGTCGGCATAGACTCATGTAGTTAACTACTTTTCAACAAGTGTAACGCACTTAAGAAATAGAAAACATGTACCGTGTTTCTATCGAGTTATAGAAACACGAGTGGAAGTTTGAGAGAACGAGAAATACTGTGGGAACACGAGCCGCAGACGAGTGTCTCCGCAGCTTTTTCGAGTTCTCCCAAACTTTTACGAGTGATTCTTTAACTCGATAGAAACACTGAGAACATGTTTTCTATTTCTTTTAGAAAACACCGCGACGAAAAAAAGGAAAAGAACTTGCTGACTTTGATTATCAAAGTGTAAATTCTCCGCTTTGCTCGCGCCATCATCACGTCAACAGCTCGTGCTAGTTCTGTGTTTCTATCGAGGTATAGAAACACGATTTTTAACCAATCAGCACGCGAATTTTCTTAGGAATGTTTTCTAAAATGATATTTTGCACGCATTTTCTCTATGCCTTTAAAAAGCATGTTCAGATCTTTCTTCTAAGACCAAGTTTGGGTTTGGCTATTTTATGTAAACAAGTAATCACCGGTTTGTTGGTGAAAATAATGTGGATGTTATTTTCACCTCATTGCAGGGAACCATTTGGCTATCGCATCTCCCATTTTTTGTCACAGGAAGACTGCAAAATTTATTCACAAATTAAATTGTTAGAATGTACATTGAAATGAAGCTCTGCGAATCGGACCGCTAAATTCTTGTTTTTTTTTTTAACTTCGCAGATTCGACAACAGTATTCCCAGGACGATGACTTAACTACTGTCAAGATCTTAAAATTCAAGTAAGTAAAGACGCAGTAATTAACATTAATTTTTAGTATCTCATGAGTCATTTATCCCCCCCATTATTTTTTCTTCTTTTAGGAAAGGAAGTGTGGTGGCAGAATTTAAGCTGACATTCAAAAAAAAGTTGAAAAATGAAGAGGCGCTGGCCCCACTGAAAGAGGGAATAAAAGATGGAAAACTGGGCTCCCTAAGCGTAGATCCGAAATCGCTAAAGATGAAGTATGACACTGAAGGTAACTGGAACTAAAACTTATTACCGACTACAATATTTTGTCCATTATTCGGGATGCAGATTTCTTAGTCGTATGGTTCGGTTATATATCAGTTTAGGTGCGCAAGAGTCAGGAAAAAATCTTAGGTAACTGAGTAGTTTTTCGGGAATGGAGTCAGCTGTAGCGATAAATTGGACATTTCAACTTCCCTCTGCTGAATTGTTCGTGCCCCTTAATTGACTTCCTCGAAGGGTTTTCTTTTTCCTTACAGCTTAGTACTTACGGTATTGTGCAAAAGTGATGCAAACGATTACATTTCGCTGAGTCCTGCGCAATTTATCGTTTGCACCGAGCGATTTATCGTTTTCACCTAATGTAATGTTGATGCAGTGTAGCAATATATTGTTTTCCCCCAGTGAAATATCGTTTTCGCTTAGCGATATATCGTTTTCGCTTAGCGATATATCGTTTTCGCTTAGCGATATTTTGCTTCCGATAATCGGAATATCGTTGCTGGGTGACGATCTATCGCTTCTGATCATGTTGATATCGTTGTTGCGCAGCGATATACCGCCAACAAAATATTACTCCAAGAATAACAAACTAAGTTGTGGAATTGACGATGCGTGCAATTTGTGTATCCGGCATTTCAGGTTTAAGCAAGTGCAAGTGACCTTAGCGAGATCAGATGGGACCGTCTTATTTATAAATGCGTTAAAACAGGTGTCGGCGTGTGTATTCGACATAACTTGAATAGCACAAGTTACATTTGAATTCCTAAACAACGCATAGCTGATTTGAAAGAAGTTTTCTCTTCTCCGTCATTCTATTTATCTTCGTGGAAAGAACGAGTCAGTCTCTGTATACAATGCTGCCGAATTTTGGTCCTTAAGAGGCAGAATAAGTTAATGGTTTTATTCTATTTTAGTTCAGCTCAGTTCAGTTCAGTTTAGTTTAGTTTAGTTTAGTTTAGTTTAGTTTGGTTTGGTCTGGTTTGGTTTGGTTTGGTTTGGTTTGGTTTGGTTTGGTTTGGTTTGGTTTGGTTTAGTTTAGTTTAGTTTAGTCTAGTTTAGTTTAGTTTAGTTCATTGAGGGAATCCCACGCAGCCTCCCCCTCCTATTCCTATTTCTTCTCTTCCACTTTCTTATCCACCATTTCGTTGATCAGTTAATTTAATCGTGGCTTATTTCTGTTTCAATTATTCCTCAGAACCTATGGAAGAAGAAGAAAAAGAGAAGCGCTATATTGTCATCGTTGGTGCTTCACTCGGTGGAGCATTTTTTTTAGTTCTCGTCATCGTTTGTGGGAAACGCTACTGCCAGCAGCATCAGCGAGCGAATCGCTTGCACGCTTTGAATGGTATGCCTTCTGAAGTCTCATTCACAAGAACTGAGAGATATGAGATGGCAAACCCCAAGCCAAAAGAAGACATCATTTGCTATGAAGAAATAGGCATCTGCAATGCTGCCACTACCTATGAGGAATTAGCCATTTCCAAGGAATCAGTCCATTATGAGAAGTTAGCCTCCTCAAATGCTGCTGCTGAATACGAAGAAATGGGTATCTTAAATAATACAACCGGTCACCAACAGGAAATGAGCACTTTCAGTGCACCAGTGCTTTATGACGAAATTGGTGCCTCGAAGAAAGCTGAACAAAACTGAATCGACCAAGCTCTCAAGAAAGCTTTTGTTGGACGCTTCCGTAGCATTGAAAAGGCGGGTAGCTGAAGCTTTTCAAAATGATAACATAGTAGGTCAGCCCCTAGTGAAGGTTTCAATTGATTGTCAAATGTTTTTGCGTGTTTTCTTTTGTTCTGCATTTGATTGGATCATTGTAGCTTTAAACACTTCTGTGTGCATGCACTGTAATCTACACAACCACATAGGCTAGTCCTTATCAGACCAAGGAAACGCTTGCATTTGATTTTTTTCCAAATTTAGATTTCTTTTTTCTAAGTTTTATATTATATTTCTCTCTTTCGTCCAGTTTTCTTGTAAAGTGCAGTGAACGTTTAGTATTATTTAATATAGGATTTTGATTGAGTGGAGTAATTTTTGGCTATTCCCGGGCTATTCTCAGGCGATGAATATGTGATAATCGTGATGTAATTACCATGTGATATATGTCATTTTCTCATGCTGCTTTCCTGAAGAAACTACTTTGGACATACTGTTTACACTTTCGAGTCTCATTCTCATCGCCTTAATACTCCTTAAGTTGACCATTCGTTTTCTCGGTTTTAGGAGATAAAACAGTCAGGTCTAAAAAGGGTTAAAGCAATTTTGACTTAAGACTACTTGAGTTTCCCGCGCTGCCCTAAGTTTTTTTTCAGGTTCAGCAAGGATCCGATAGCTTTGGTATGGATTTGATTCAGGCATTTGGAAACAGCAATTCTTATGCATTTGTTGCTGCGCAAATAGTGTCACAGCCTCTGTGTGTTAAAATACAGTGTTTGCTTATTTTTTGACTGAGCTGTTATGCGGCTTAACTAAGCATTGATTTCTAAAAATTATGTAATTCTGTATCAATGATTTCTAGTAGCATTTTCCTCCAGCCATTGCCTAAGGGTAGGGCTTCAATATGAACACTCTGTGCCTTTGTTCCTGTATTACTCAGTGTCAACATATTATATGGCACGAGATAATTAAGATCTGCTTGTTGTTTTGGAGTTATTAGAGCCATCTCTAGTCATTAAATGACTTAAATTGAGGTTTCGGAGAAAATGGTTATAGCCTTGAATAAACATTACGGTTACCTAAAACCGCACCTTATGACAATAGTCTTATGATGTTCACGAATATTATGTAGCCTATTGCAACATGAATCATTTGTGGTATGCTAATTTTGCTAGTTATTGCTGTTGCTCCCTTTACTCTGGGCAACATTTCTGATGTGCATTAGACACATAATAAGGTACATAAGTACAAGCTTACCTTTTTTATTGTTCACGAGCACCTTATTAATTAGTGGGGAATTTTTGCTTCTTGAATTTGTTATTGATATGTTCCATTTCGTTGTGTGTTTGTTAAGTGGTTTATATACCGGATAAATTCCGCCTTTTGTAAGTCGCATTTTCTTGTTTGAATAATAAAAAAAAAGTTTAGAGTTACCCTTTTCTCTCTTTTTTGCTGTTATTTACTCAGTTTCACTCTTGTATAGACCACCGTATGCATGGTTAAAACGTCAAATACCCATTGGCATAAACGGCGCCTAAATTTGAATAGCAATACTTATACATCCTAAGTCTCGCATTCATGTGAAAAATCCTTTGTCTGGAAACATAAGTACGTGGCTGAGGATGATAAAGTATTGTTATTCAAATTTAGACACCATTTGTGCACAGGTTCTATTCATGTCGAGCCAGTTGTATAAGCAGCTGGAATGACGTCAGATTGTTTACGAGAATAAATCGGAGGCTGAGGGGAGTCGTTTGCCTGAACGTCATCTGCTCAACTAAAATTGATTTTACTTTTTGACAAACTTGCCGAGCTGATAAGATGGGACCGTCTTGTCCGCTTGGTAGTACCCCTGTAATCCGCTAGAAAATGAATAAGTTGGTTGGCTAATGGCCTCGTTCTTTCTTTCGGGTCTTTTGCGTGAGCATGGAGAACATGCTGGTTATCTTTAACGTTTTATGAAGTCCAAGGATCCGTAAAAAAAATCATTTGTTGGAAACCAACGGGACGGGTTGCTGGAACACAAAATAGACTGCTGTCGAAGGCTATTAGGTTATTTCTATTCAGCTTATATATACATCTTCGAACGATGGGTACTGTTAATCATATTTACACTTCAGTGGTGGGTAATAAATAATTTCAAACTTGTGCCCAGTGTCGAAGCAAAAACTGTCCAACTTTCCCTACCAATCACTTTACCATGTAAAATGAGTGTTCAATCGGCCAGACAATCTCAAGCATACATTTACATATTTTGCCTAATTAGTATACAGCTTGTTGTAGAGAAAACGACGTCATTTCAACAGAAGCCCATTTGTTGTCATATTACTCTACATTGAAACGAAAACAAAGTAATTTCTAACATAGTTCAAGAAAAAAAAAAAGAAAAAAAAAGAAAAGAAACAGTCGTATAGGAGGCGCATCTCATACACTGATACTGATCAGACATGCACGGCCCTTAACATGTGCTAAACAATGGCTAAACATGAATCACACATAACACGGAATTCAATGAAATAAAATTTCGAGATTGAAGTGATCGAAAACGGAGGAGCCGTCGATTGACAACTTCTAACTGACAAACTCGCTAAATAATCACTTTTTAGAATGATTACATGACTTCAATACCAACGAATCTGCACGCCGACACGCTACCATTTTATAATGCGACGTGAACATTTTATACCTCTGCTTATGCCTGTAGAATATGAATATGTATGTGCTCAACTGTCTTTGAAAGCAATCGCCACTACTCCGTAAGGTATTGAATAGACTATATACCTTGAGAATTATTACTTACTGTATGTCAGTTTTTCTTGCTCTCTTTCTGCCCCGGCTCCGTTCTTGTCTCTTTTTAATTTCTTCTCCACATTACTCAGGCTCCTTACCCCTACAGGCCTCGAACCTTCTCATACCGCTCGATTAGAAGTCCCTTTTCCATACCACCACGCTAGGAAGTTCAGTTGATAGTCACCCCTTGATTATTTAATTTTAAATCTACATAACAATTTAATTCTTCACCTGTTCTAAGCATGATCTCACAACACGAAAACATGCATCGCATTTCTCAATTCACTGGCTCCATGGCGAATAACTAGGGAGGAAAGTTTCGTTTCTTCTCAGCACTTACTTGGAAACTCACTGACTCGGTACAACAAGGCTTTCGTTATCGTTTAAATTATTTTTCCATCTGGATCAGTTGTTTGAAATTGTTAATTTCCATAACCGCAAAAAAACACAAACACTTTCGCACTCTTCGTCTCGAATATCGAATGATGAATCTATATCTTCAGTAGCTACATCTTCTAAACTCTCCTGTCAACTTTGACTGTTTGTCCTTGTCTTGTACCTGTGGCGATGTCGTCGTCGACTTTATACACTCTGTCCAACATTCCGACAGATTACCAAAAGTGCAAAAAAAAATACGTATACTACTGCAAATATATGCGAAATCCGTGGGCGGCTTTTTGCAAGTAAATCAATGGAAAAATACTAACTGAAACAGCAAGGGAGGTAAGTGAATGGTTTGTTGAACTTCATCTTCTTTCACAAATTGACATGTCTGCTGATCCTAACAGCATTTACATGTAATAGCTACATGTAGCCGCGAGGCCCAAGTCGCAATTTTTAATTAAGCAATTTTGAGCTCCTTTGTGCTGAAGTTCCAAAAATTGAATTTCTTTCTCTTTTTTTTTTTAATTATCCGTATTTTGGACCCTGAATTCGAAAATCTTGTCTAAGTTTAAAACAAAATTCATACAAAGCGTGTAAGGCCAAAAGGGAATCTATTGTTTCGACGGTTATTTACTTTAAAGAAAAGAACTGCGTGCGAAATAAATGTATGGAGTTATGTGGAAATATTGCATTCGTCGCTGAAATTTACATACATATGTAATACATATGTTTCGATTTGGACAGAGGCGTTTTGGGGTAGACAAAACCATTTGCCGCACTTTTTGTGAACTTTAACGACGAATGCAACTCAATTCCCGATGCTACACAGCGACTACTTCGTTTTTATTTTTATACGGAAATATTGCCGTCATCATGCTATACAAATCGGCATCGAAATTGTTAAGGGGCTCTCAAAATTCTCGAAATGTAGGATTAGCGCTTTGTGAGTTATGGTAAATTAGATGGCGGCTCTTTAAGGTGGCCTTCTACACAGAGATATTGAGTGTCTCCCCCAGAAATTATTTTCCCGAAACATGAACATTCAAAGTCTCTGAGCATTTGCAAATCGTATTTTGAAACGAGTTCGCTTTAGGGTACGGACCACTAGAAAAGTGATGGGGGCAGGCTTTTTCAGCTTGCATTTTTATTTTCACGTCCACTACTTCTTCAGGATACATTTTTCGAAGTTAAGTCCCCCTCACGGTTTTTTTTTTTCGGGGGGGAGGGGGAGGGGGGAAGGGGAAGGGGTTTCTACCCCCTAAATCTTAATCTTGACGTTCCCCACATTCCCTGGAAAAGGCTTCAAACAAATATTTATTGTGTTTCATAAGGCCAAAGGTCTTTTTGCTTTACTGTCGAAATTATACTCCGGGGGAAACATAACCAAGTATGAGACACATCCAAGTTCTGAGGAAAGTTTATGCATGCTATTGCCTGAAATGGCCCTGCATTGCATTTTTTTGTTTGATGTTTAGGGAAATATCAATTTTATTACCTCATTGGCCTTGTAATAAAATTCATTCTTGGCATGTAGTAAATCAAGCTTTTAGCCTAGATTCTGCGGGGAGTGGCAGTCCATTAACAAATATGGGGCCGAATTGAATGGGCTTACCCCCGAAACATTTAGCTAAACTGACGCATCTTCGGTGGGCTTTCCGCGATTTTCAGCTGATGAATTTAATATATCGATAACACTTGAACTGATAAGAATAATGGGTCGCTTACTTTGCCAAAACCTAAAATAGATTTAAACTGCTCATACTAAACGCAACAGTTGATTGCCTTTGGACTCTAATGCTTGTCCATCGCTTGGAAGTGCTACAGTTCGATATGTATGAGCACATCTGTGCCCACAATATTCCTTTTTATTATATGGAGAAGAGTGTTTTACTGGGAACTAAACCACTCGTAGATTCCATACGCCACTTCATCCGGGACCCGAGTGGTGTATTTTCCGTATGTCACCTTTGTGAGTGTTGTATCGTTCAATGACGATTCCCGCCTTTTGCTTTTGCTGAATTGGTTTCTCCATATAATAAAAAGAACATTACACGTTGGCTCGAAGATATGAATTTTATGTTCTCGCCACCGTAATATCCTCTATATACATTTCAGTTGGGAGATCAATCCTGTATGTCGAGGGTTTCAAAACGCGGTATGCGCTTGCTTAAACGCAAACGAATCAAGCAGGATCAGGTTCCTGGTAGCATGGCTGTTTATAGCTCGTTGGTTTTCTCCAAGGGTGATGAGGTTGCTGCGCACAACATGTATTAGCCTTGAAAGAGAAAATTGTCCGTTTTTGTAATTGTAGAGATAATCTGGTGAATGGGAACCAATAAAACTGCAGTATAAATTAAAGTGACTGCCATGTTGCCCTTCAGGCGGGTACAGTTATAAGCCCGTCAGTGCAATTCACTCTGAAGGAATTATGTTTTTCTTCACTTCTTCTTTGCACGTTAAAGGTCACAACTATCTCGGAGATAAAGATACAACATGTTCAATTTGTTGAATCTTTGTCCTGTTATTTCGTACTATTAGTTAGTATTAGTTAATATATTGGTTAAGTTTTGTCTCATCCTTTCTTTAACCTTATGGACGGGATAAATCTAATCCCATGCTTCTCTAACCATGCATTAATAAATTAGGTTCGTTTTTACCCTCCCTATAATGAACGCAACCTTTTATAAAATTAGTGGGTAGTTATTCAGTAACAATTGTCGCCTGTGACCTCAAAAAGTTCATGTTCGAGTGGTAGCAAATCTGTCCCACAGGGACGTTTTGTTAAAAAAAAAAAAAAACTATTGTTGTACCTAAGGCCACCTTAAAACAACTTATTAGCCCATACATTCCTTTCGAATTTCTGGTAGGACTAATTCAATATCCAGAGCTAATATTTTGGTACATAGAACACTTGACAATTATTCGCCAAAGGCTCAGTCGACACTGGTGAAGTTTCACCGAGACGAAGTCGAGGTGAATATTTACCAATGTTCACTGAGCCTGAGGAGAATAATTGTCTTAGTAATATATAGATTTAGCCGAGCCTAAAAGCGGAGCTTCTCAGTTACTTTTTGGAATGCTGTTACTAATGAAAATAATCGAACATATATGTGAGGTAAATTGCGAACTATTTAATAGTTTCAGCCGGAAATAGGATCACATCAGCAGATCGAGGTGTAAGATGGTGTGATTATGAAATATAGAGCCATGATTTCAAGGATTTCTGGGAAGCCATTAAAAATCTTGATCACATAACAGAACTGTCTTCTGTGCTTTTTGCTGGCATTTCCTGTTCTTTCCTACCTTATTCAGAAAGACAAGACATTGTTATTAATCATTATATTCTTTCTTAGTTAACATGGGGACTCCCACACAAAAGAAGTTTAAACATTTTTTTGCTGTGGGGACTGATTGAAATGCAGTGGTTAAACTACTCAGTCCCTAAATCTCTACCAAATGAAATCTCGCAAAAATACCAAAATAGTATACATATGTGAAAAGTTGTAAAGTTTTGTTTTCTAACTTGTCCCCAAAGATACATTTAGCCATCTTCACTTTTGTCTGGAGTCTCCTCCTGCTGAAAGGGTTTACAATAAGCAAAATCACTCTTGCATGAATGGTAATTATGATATTTTTTTTGCTGATCATGAATACTTGCGTAGGCTTCTAATAATAATTTTATTATTCAATTTCAATGTGATTTGTTCTTCTTCTTGACTGAGATTGTGGACTACAGGAGCTGTTATTGGGTTCCATTAATTAATTTTGCTATTATTAAATTATACCAAGAATTATAAGCAAGCTAAGAGTAAGTTATATGATGTACATGTATTTTGTCTGCACTACACAACCAAATGCACTCAAAGGTTATGAGGCATAGGTACATTTGTCAGAAGAGCCCAGCATATCCAAGGTATGTCTTGATTGACACATCAATTAAGATAATTTACAGCAAAATGGATAAACAATACATCAATATCCTACATGCGCCAAACTGGACATAGGGGTTACGAGGCAATCATTTAAACAACAGATCGAAATAATTTATAAACAAGAGAACACTATTTGTACAACAGTAGGGAACAAATTAGCCTTATTGGACGTTGCGAATGGCATGGCAAGGCTGTCTGCCTCCATTTCGTGTTGGCAAAATATTAATTTATGCCATGTCCAATGCAGATTATCACAAAATTGATTTACAAACACGATAAATATCATTTCAAAGCCAAAAAAGCAATTATTTAAATAAACCATGAGTAAATTATCTCTAAGAAAAACTGATTAATTTAACAGGCACCTTAAATAATTAGTTAATATATGTGTTTCTTAATAATGTAATACAGTGTATCTGTCACAATGTTGCAGCCATGATATTACAACACACAGGATGGGTTGCAGAACTCAACTTCTAAGTCAGTTTATTCAATGACCTTAGTGCAGAAATTATAATCCCATCAAGTTGTCTGTAAAAACAGAGAAACCAAACAAATCATTACAATCCTAAGTAATAAATTATTGAACTCCTTTGCATGTATGTACGGTGTATGTTCCATTAACATTGGGGATCTCTCAGAAGCTGCATCCATGATAAATTAATTTGTTCCTGCATGCATTTGTTTATAGAACGTTTCACACTTTAATGTCTGTCATACTTATAGTGATCTCTGTGTTCTACAAAATTAGTACGCAAGAAAAATACACTCAGTAAGATATTGTTTACAATAAAAATCAATGCCTATAAGCAATAATAAGGACCTTAAATTTATATTAAATTTTTCTTTAGAAATATCTCACCAGGCCATGGTTGCTTTGAAAATCTTTGATGTCTTAATACAGGCTGCCCTTGTGTAAACTGTTCATATATTGAATGACAGGAACAGACATGTAATCATACTGTAGCTGCTACTTGAACACCACTGTTATTCAGATAAAAACAAAGCGATTATAATTTATTATAATCTTTACACACTAACAGATGACATTCCTTTCTTTGATATACAGTGTACTTCATTGCTAGTTGTTTACTGAGTGTTAGTGAATCAAATGCTAGGGGCTGGTACCCCAACTTTCACAGTGGCAGGCTCTGCCCTGAGATGCAAAGAAAACTTAATAACTGTAATGAACTTGGCGACTTGCTTTTGAGAGCAAATCCAATTTGCTTTAAACAAGAAACTGGAACATTGCAAGTTACAACATTGTGCCCAGTCCCAATCAAAGGGCCATCCAGGCTGTTTGGTTGTACATATAACTGTACAACTGCATATGAGTTCAGCTTCCAAAAGAAAATCAGAGTCTGTCAGGATAAATACTGATGTTCTTGCTTACTACATGTAAATCTGAATGTGCAGTACCAGAAGATATTCACACCCAACACCCATTCATGGCCAGTCTTCAAAAATTCCAAATTAAAGTATCAGGAAGATAGAGCTCTAATAGAGAAAAAACCTCCATGTGGGGTATGAATCTTTTCTTGAAGAAAACAATGTCTGAGAAATCATTAATTACAAAATAATGTTTAAGAAATATCTTACCTGGTAATTCCAACTTTCAGAAGATTTTGTAATCTAGACTGTCTGGCCAGTTCATATATGTGACAAGTTGACACTGGGCATGTTTGTCAATTTGTGGGCTTCAACATCACATTACAATAGTAGCATTGGTCAACTAAAAACAGCATAATTTGGTTAATTAATATACACTGTACATTATTACGTTGAAATATTGGTGTAGATCGTTGCACACCAACAGATACAGAACCATCACGGATATGATATGATATTTTTATTTTTATTTTGAGGGCAACCCTAAAAAACTGAATCCGGAAACCGGAATCCGGAACTGGAAACTAGTATCCCGAATCCAGATATTATGAATGATGATAGAAATAATTCACTTCAGCAATGTCTAATAAATAAATATGGGGAAAAACTATTTTGCTGTTATTTACTTTCTTGGCTTCACTTCAGCTACAAACTGTAATTGCTAAAAAATTTTGACTAGTTCTGAACAACCCTTAGCTATACATCTGGCCCAATTGTTCAAAAGCTGGATAAAGCTATCCATTGGGTAATCACTTTCCAGGCAGGGTTAGTGATTTTTCAGGTGGATAGAGCTACTCATAGCCTGCAAGCAGGCTCTAGTATCTGTCTCTAGTGCCTGAGCAGGCTAAATAAGTGTCTAGTGATTTTCTGCATTGGCATGTCAGCGAGTGCCTCCATGCAGCTTTGCCGCTCATGCCCCCGGCCCAAACACAAGAGCCTGTTCAAAGGCTTAGTTACCCATCTTTTGTTCAACCTGGCTCTGGTGAGAGTGTGGTTCTTGTCTAGATCAAATTGCTATGAGAAGACTGGTGAGTAGCACAATAGCAACAAGCTATTGTGGTGAGTTTCTGGCAGTCTTTAAGCATCTTTTAACAACATGTGGTCCAATCTGTTAGCAAGTGAGAAGCAGACGGAAGTAAGCGGGCAACATTTCTATAAATTGTTTTAATATGATGGCCGTCAAGAATATGAAATGCTGACTTGTCACAGTATCAGTGTGGAAATAGTGTTGATCCGGAACTCGTGCAGCTTGTAGAGGATGCTTGGTCGAAGCGAAGAAGGTATGACAACACGATCTTGTTTATATAGGAGTCCTTCGTGCGTGGTAAGTTCATGACGGACCGACCAATATGGATTTACGAGGACAGGAACTGCGGCTTTGTCATTTGGCCATCCTGTTTCAATGGGAGTACGCAGAGCTTTCTGTTCAGGATCTGTGTTTGCTTCAGTTCGGATTTCCTGGACAGTGGCATCCTGGAAACCAGAGAGTTCTGGGTTGTTCCCTTCAAACTCCACACGGTACACCAATTCATCATGGACTCCCTTGTGTGTTGTCTCTGGCAGAGGTGCACGAGAAAGAGCGTCCGCAATAAGGAGTGAGGATCCTTTGCGATACTTCACCTGGAATAAGTAGCGCTGGAGTGTGAGCATCATGCTCTGCAGGCGGCGCGGGGCAGAGGCCAAAGGGCGTTTGAAAATGGTTTCCAGTGGTTTGTGATCACTGTGGACAGTAATCCCAGATTTTCCGAAGAGTAACTGGTCAAACTTCTGAAAGGCATGCACAATGGCAAGTGTTTCTTTCTCAATTTGCGCATAGCGCTGTTCAGTTGGGCTGAGGGAGCTGGAACTGTAGGCAACAGGTTGCCAATGGACGTCAGGTGATTTGTTGGGATGGTTGACAGGCTGAAGTAGGACCGCACCAAGACCATATTCAGATGCATCAACTTGCAGTACCACTGGGGCATTTACATCAAAGTATCGAAGGCAGGAAGCTTTGGATACTAGCTCCTTGGCTTTCGTGAATGCTTCGGTATGTTGATCAGCCCACAGGAACTCTTGGTCAACATGTGTAAGGTCACGGAGAGGGCGAACCACTTCACTGAGATTGGGACAAAATTTGGACAGGTAAGTAATGGTGCCCAAGAAACATCGAGTGGCCGCCTTGTCCTGAGGTTGAGGCATATTCAAAACAGCATTGGTAATTTCGATGCTCGGTTTGAGCCCCTCTGGGCTGAGTACATGTCCCATAAATGGTGCAGTATATGTTTTGAATTTAATCTTGTCAGGATTTAGTTTAAGATTGTGCTGAGAGAGTCGTTTCAAGAGCTCAAATACCGTGTTGTCATGATCAACATGTGCATCGGCCAGGGATTCGCCACGGCCAACCACAATAATGTCATCAGCAATATTGACGACACCTTCCATGCCACAAAGAATATCATGAAGACGACGCTGGAACTCTTCAGGAACAGAGCTGATACCAAAAGGGAGTCGAGTCCAGCGGTACCTTCCCCATGGAGTGTGCATAGTGGTCAGAAAGGAAGACTCATCAGTTAATCTGATTGTTTGGAATGCATCCTTGATGTCAAATGTGGAGAAAATCTTGGCCCGGTGGAAGCGGTGGATGTTTTCCTCTAGAGTAGGAATGGGGTACACTGGCCTGATGATGGCTTTGTTGATTGTTTGCGATGGGTCTAGGCAAATACGAACTTTCGCAGGTTTTGTGTCAGAGGCAGGGCGCTCACGAACCACCATATTTGAGATCCAGGGTGTGGGTTTGTTGACCCGAATCAACTGTCCCGAGTTAACAAGTTTGTCTAAGGCCTCTTTGATGGTGGGAAGTTTAGGGGCAGCATAACGGTGGGGAGCGGCTTGTATAGGTCGGATATCAGGGTTGAGAGTTAAGGAGAAGGGCTCATCCAGTTCACCTAGTCCCTCGAATAAGTTAGCATAAGCAGACTTAATGTAATCAATGTTAACTCACCAGGTGGTGGCGGAGGCAGCACTGGGGCAGTGAGCAGTGTATTTGCAGTGTCCACATCATACTTGAGAATTCCCATGCGTGTGCTGTCAGCAAGACCTAGTAGTGGGGCATAGTACTGCTGAGAAGTAATGACTTGAGCCACTATGTCATAAGACATGCCACGACGAGTGCAGTGAAGTGTGACTTGGCCTCTGGTTGGGATGATGGATTTTGAATAATCCAGTAGTCGAACCACTGAGGGTTTAATTTGGATAGGTGGCAGCTGATTAAGGTCATTGACATGAATTGTATTGCACGAACAACCAGAGTCAACTTGAAATCTGAAGTGCTTTGATGGAGGTGATGATGATGTGGGACCGATGTTGAGGTCAACATAGATTCCTTTGGCTGCAGATTGCACCTGATAAACCTCATGAGTGACAATGTAGTCGGCTTGCGGGTCAGCTTCTGCATCTGCAGCTGACTCTGATACAACATGTATGGACGTGGCCCGGCACACTTGTTTCCAGTGACCCCGTTTTCCACAGCCATGGCAAATGTCATTGGAGGCAGGACAGTCACGGCGGTTGGCATGTGGTGCACGCCCACACCACAGGCAGGTCGAAGCACTGGAAGGGCCAGGAGGTCGGTCCTTTACACGTCGATTCGGATGGTGAGGAGTGTTGGATTTGTCCACTGCTGGGGTAACCTTATGTGCTGCTTCCTCGAGGTGGTGTTTTGTTATGGCAGATTCAGTTTTCAGTCCAGCCTCAAAGTCACGCGCTTTGGAAATTACCTGAGCGAAGGTCAGTGTTGATAAGTTTTCTCTGGCAATTATATCGCTTCGGAAGGGCTTAAAAGTATCATTGAGGCCAATAACAAAAATGTCCCTTTGTAAACGATCGTCTACTGCTGTGGGAAAATTACATTTCTGATATTCCAACCTGACCAGTGTGTGCCAATCTTGTATTGACATACCAGGTTCTTGTTTCAGAATACGTAGAAAATTGTGAGTACTTTGAATGATAGGCTCTTCTCCAAGGTAGTGCTGTGAGAGCTGCGCGAGCCATCTAGCTGGATGTTGTTTGTCATCATCAGGAATTTGAGCGTCGATTGTGGTTGTGAGCACGTCCCATTCGGCCGGAGGAAAGGCTCGGCGAAGAGCGGCCATAACTTTCGGCCTTTTTGTTGCGATCCAGTAGTCGTTGCTGTCGACTGCTTTGGCGGGGTCTACATAGTCCTCCATTATGCAAAAATCTCGAAAGTTAGCCAAGAAAAACTTGAACGCTCGGCGGCGATCGTCAGAGTTAGCGTCGAAGATTGGTCGATCTTTTCCCATGGCGGCGAGCGGAGCGAGAAAGAAAACGGTCACAGACTACAGAGGCAAGAGGCCTTCAGGCGATTGCGGGTTCCGAAACTTCTGACACCATGTAATAAGCTCCGAAGCCGGTTAAGTTTATCAAGCTTTAATCAAGGAGTGAATCCAAGATGGCTGACTCACATGGTTAACAACTAAGATATACAGGCATCATGGGAAATTAATCAGCCTCGCAAGGCATGATGGCTAACACTCTCACCAACTAAATTGTGTATGTATGTATGTATGTAAAACGTATTTCTATTACCAAGAAATGGTCAGGGCAAGAACTCCTATGCCCTAAATTTTTTCTAAGTATGTAAATGTCATTTACACTGTACAGTTTACCGAGTAAAGCTCTTCGCAATTTTTTTTTCCATTAGTACTATCCCACTTTTGAGGAACATTTCCATATTAAGTGTAAATACTGCATATTTGGGGAATAACCCATGTACCCCCAGCCAAAAGCAGTGGCACTGATAAAATGAAATAGTAAATCAAATGAAAGTAGAACTTTATTTGCACACAGGATTTACATGCACAATCGTCTACTCGACATTTGGACTATATAAGCATTTCACCAAACCGAACTAATTGGACAGACAACAAGATAACACGAGGAAATCTACATTATAAACACAATAATTATGCATTTCACTTCATCTGAGTATTAAAAGCAAATCCCTTCTCAGTGAAAGGTAACCGAATGAAAGAGAGGATAAAGAAAATTCGTTTAAGCTTGCAGTGTTAAAGTTTAATAATTATTCACGTTTAAATTTGAATATTACAGTGTCCATTTTTGTCGACGGCTTAATTTAGCTTTGCAGTCATTTTATCGGCGGTAGCTTTGCCAGTCTTCAACCAAATTAACCTGGGAATTCACCCAAGCATTTCGCCAAACCGAATAAATTGAACTAACAAAACGAGGAAATCTCCATACTTTGTAATCACAATATGCAAATCTTCACATGGGAACGTTAAAAGTAAATTTAGCAAATCCTGTTCGCTTCGGCTTAAAATGGTTTGTACACCGTTCTCGGTTTTCAACAACAGAAGAAGAAATTTTAGCAGTCTACGAGGCGGCTGTGTCAATAACACAGAGAAAACTTCAAAACTCGCCCGGCCGTGTTTACAAATACGGTTTTGGTTAAGCTTATTTTTAGACGTGACGTTATAAGCTTAGGTTGACGACGAAAATCGACAGAAAGCATAATTTGTTTACAACTTACAACAACCTCCACAAAGCGATTCACTTGCCATTGTTTAGAGATGAGAGAAATTAAAACGATGCAATTTATAAATTGTCTCACAGCATGGCGTCAAATAAGGAAGACTTTCAAAGGATTCCAGTTGAAAATAAGCTTATATCGCCGAGGCAACTTGTTAATTTTCATAGCAAACGCAACAACGAAAGTCACTTACCGCAAGTTGGCAATATCAGTTCGGCCAGTGTAAATCTTCCAGGCAGAAACTTGCAGCAAAAGTTGTGAAGACTGAACTGAACTAATCTTTTCGACAGATCGATGAATCAACCACTTTTTCCCGCTGTGTTTACTGTTTAGTAACACTCGGACATGTTTGATTTCCCTTGTTCATCACCTGACCAAGTCATGTGACTTTTCTTGCACGGCTGCACAGCGTCACAACGCGCGAATTTTAAAAACTTGGCCCTGTAGTCTTCTGAGTACTTTCACATCCTTTCTATGGCCCTCGTTAGCTTTGGTTAACGGCATTGTTCAGTATTATTCTCTAGCCCTTGACTCGCTATAATTCAAGGCATTGTTCAGTAGTGTTTCGCCTCCTTCCCCAGCGCTGGCCCGCTCTTTTTCGCGATCTTTTTCGCTACTTCTTTGCCTGTTAATTCTTGCTTTCTTTTTAATTCCTTCAGTGTAACCCTACCTTAAAAACATTAAATCAACCTCCGCTATCGTTTGTCGACATAACAAATAGAACTAAGTTTTCTTTTCTTTAAAAATCCCGCCAAGAAAAATGGCATTCTTCTGCTAGAGACCGAGGGTGCATGTCTCCGTCGACCTATTAGCTGGAGTATGGCCGCCATGTTGGGCAACTCCGCCGTCGCCGTCGTCGTCGTCGTCGTGCGTACGCGCCCACGAGCAATACCGCTAGCCATGAAAACCATGAGAAAATTCATTCATGGGTTTCCTTTTCTTTCCCATATGAGTATGGGACTCCGCTTGGTGGCCCTTCGGGCCGCCGGAGCTCCGCTATAATTTTCAGAGGTGAATATCAACGACTGCAAAATAACGGACTAAAACATAAAAACACAGACACAATTGTTCGTGTGCATAAACGTGTGCAGCCGTAGTTTTAATAATAAGCTTACATGTATATCGATTTTCAATCAATCTACTCATAGAGTTCGGCAGTATAGTAAGGCAAACGAGCGAAACTTTCGGTCAATCGATCTGACCGGCTGGCGATCGACGCAACCACTGCGTTTACGATTCTTAAAAGCCTTGAGTACGAGTTCTTGAAAAGATTTTTGATCAAAGGCCGACAGCAGTCATTTTGAGAATTATCCATCCTCTGAAATATCCTGGACTTGGAACGATATCTTTGGAATAAATGAAAACTTCATTTAGCAACTGTCCACCATGTTTACTTGCCGAGATAAAAGATGGCGAGCTTAGTGACCAAGCTCTAGCGGGGTGAATATACCGACATATGATGAGTTTTTCGACTAATCAGAAAGTCCAATTCTTATATTCACCTCTGGAAATTATACTAAAAGCTAATATCCTTTTGTTAATAAGGCATGAAATTTGGAGAAAGATTCTCCCATAGATAGTCATTAAAATACTTCTCACTCCCCCACATAAGTAGGGCGCAAATTTCGTAGGTGTCTGACAAATAGATACACAAAGAATAAGTTGGAATCAAGATTTTTAGATGTAATATATTTTTCCATTTTTTCAAAAATTATCTTTGATACGATTGACAATTATGACTTATTTTGGTAACAATCTATTAAAGCGAAATAATAACTTAAAAGAAAAATGATCCTCAACGAAATCAAACTGCTTAGATCGCACGGTTATGGAAGGTAAAACTGTTGTTTTCTTCCAACTTGCTGCTCGTTTACTGTTTTAACTGAGGATATGTTGAAATTGATACAGAAACTCGGCATGCATGATCAATGCACTATAAATCATTGCATATTATTCCTGAAACGGTATACTTTATAAGAAAGCAACTTTCATACTATACGATAGTACGAAAGTTATACGTTTAAGCATCATTATCTACTTTCATTGATTCAGTATTGATCTTGCCTTTGTCTGTTTTTTTTTTTTTTTTTCTGACACAATGAGAAACTAATAAAAACATTCTGATGACAAATTCAGTCAGGTAAATTAACTCACGACACGTCATATGATGCCATCGACAGCAACAAATCTTATCTTGAAGAGTAATATCACTAAAAACATGCTACTTCGAGGTTTGCTACGAAAACAAAAATACAAAAATCCTCCACGAAGTCGGCTCTGCTAGCTAAATCAACTAAAGCGTGTACAAAACAGCTTGCAAATTCATTTTTCTAGCCGGCTAATTAAGATGCTCGTCGATTGATTGCGCACGACATCATCGAAGAGCTGATTTAATTGTAATCAGCAGCAGCATTTTGGATGCCTACTTCTTGAGTGGGAACAGGCTCACTCGAGAAGCCGGCCTTTCCGTACAGAACATATTCTTCTTTCAACTCCATCTCTTGTAATTCATATTTGTCAGGTCTTGGGAATGCAACTTCTGTTGGCATTCCATCCCCAGAATCCCTGTTTTTCAATTTATTCCTTTGTTGGCAATAGCGAACCAGGAAAATCGCGAGGAGAGTAAGGACAAATACACTACCACAGGAGACACCAATGACCAGTGGAATGGAGATCTTTCCTTTGTCTTCTTTTTTTGGTTCTAAACGGGGAAAGCAAAATAACTAAGGAAAGAAGAAGAAAGTCTCTTTTAACCTGTTAGAGAGCAAGTGCATTTTTATATTAATACCTCCGATGATCGTCAGTCAACAAGCGTATCATAAACCACTGTTTGTGTTATAAGAAACAGTGATGACGGTTTACACTATATATTCGTATTAGGTTCTTGTTTTAGATTGTTAGACCATACCTTCAACATCCTGCTCAATTTTTAGGGATTCCGGATACACGTTCAGAGAACCCATTTTGCCATCCTCTACCCCTTTTTTCAACGGGGCCAATGCAACTTTTTCCTCAACGTTAGTTTTGAAGAAGAGCTTGAATTTTACCAGGACGCTTCCAGGCCTAAAAAGCGAACAGACAAGATTATTGAACAAACCTTAATCGACTGAATAATTTATGAAGTGCTTTACAGAATGGTCAAACGTCACATAGTGCTTACTTGAATGATATAACTTTTACTCCGAGAAAGTTTTCCTCTTGAGAATACTATTTCCGGATCTGCAATTTTAAACGATAAACTTAATTACATATTGACACCATAGCGATAGATCCTGTTTTTTTTTTTTTTTTTCACACGATTAAACTTTTCTTGATTTTCTTTCTCGATTTTTTCTTTTATTTTACGGTGCCGCTTAATTAATGGCCCTTAAAATAATAAACACATTTACAAAAACTAGTTCCTTCCCTTTTATAACGAATCTAGCCTCTTACGCAGACGCTATTATGGCTAGTCACGCACTCGTTTCAAGAAAAAAAGATTATTACATAACGAGCACCGAGAAAACTGTACTCATAAAAACATACCGACCGCAATTTTTTTTGCAGAGATTACGTATATTATAACAGGAACATGCATACGAGACGAAATCCATGCCCCTCCCGTTGAGACACACTGCAGCAAGGTGCTCAAATAATCGTGGCATTGGGTTCCGAAAAGACTCAATAACGTCTCAGGTAAAAACTAACAAAAACACCTTTAAATGAGAGCCTATTAAAATGATAACACGAAAAATATACAACAGGATGCATGCATGTAAGATTAAGAAACAAACTACAGTTCTTTTGTTCTCATGTATTTATGTTTCCCTGTTAAAGATGATACAAAAGCGAACTAAACTATTGATTTCCATTTCCAATGTGCCCTCCATGCATTGGACTGTTGACTGAGCTCTATAAAAATACATGACTTTAACACAGCACGATAAGCTGCACATGTCATGATCGAGATCTTTTCTCAGTGAGAAGTTTAGCAGTCATTCTTTGTGTATATCAATCGTACCTCGTTTTCAAGGATATCGGACAACAATTTAAAGGCTTCGCTTTCTTTATCCTCCAGCTCATTGTCCCATGGCCTTTGGATACGTAACTCAATGATAAGCTCTAGAATGAAAAATAGATACCCCTACTGGTCAGAATAAGATATCTTCCTCACCCCCCGCCCCCCCCCAAAAAATAATAATAATGATAATGATGATGATGATGACGATAATGATAATTTAATTAATATAGCGCTAATTATATACTTCAGTATTTATGATATATACTTCAGTTCAGTATATATGATAATGATAATGAAATGATAATGATAATAAATAATAAAATAAAACAAATAAAACAAATCTATCAATCAATCAATAAATAAACAAAAACAAACAAAAGAAAACAGACAAATCTCAAGACAGAGGGAGAAAGAAAACAAGAAAAAAAAAAAAACAACACAGCAGCAACAAGGACTGGGATGATCATTAAAAAGTATTATATGACAATTACAGAAAAGACCTAGTTTGTAGAAAAAAAAAAGCAAACAAAAACAGCAGACAAACAAAAAACAACAACAACAATCAAGCTAAGATTAGCATATATAGTCTTCGTAATAGATGGATATATGTATAATTGTAATATTCTTACTACCTGTCTCTGATTGTTCAGTTGTTGGATGGGCTGTGATAGTCGATGTATACATGGTCTTCTCATCCGTGGGACCAAAAGGCGTGGGTAAAACTGCAACACAGGTTTAAAATAATGGACTTTATTCTGCACTTGAGCAAATGATAGTGTCTCGTAACGTCTTTATCATTTGCAAGAGAACTATCTGGACATGATTCTACTGCTCATAGTCGTCGACTGGAAGCAAAAAAAAAAAAAAAAAGGAATCCAATTTTGAATGTGGTTTAAAAACATGGCGTCCTTGGTATACATGACATTTGTGCAAGACTCTTAGAGAAAAGAGCATTTTTCCGTTAAAAGTTGTCACTGCGAAGATCCAAGAAATACGTGAGCCAACAGCCAATAACCAATTATGAAATTCAGTAGAAGTAACTTCTATAATTGTCATACTTTTGTTCATCTTGGGTGGTAGTGTAATAAATGCCAGGTTCAGGGCGTGAGGTTTGCCAGCTTTCTTTATAAATATTTTTAGTTCATGTTTTAACCCACAATAGCAACCTTACAATGACCTCCAATAGAATCATGTACGTAGTTATACTGGCAACTGGTAGCATCATTGTCACATAGTTTACCAATTTATACTTGCTCAAAACATCGACAACAAACTTACCAGCCTCACAGTGATCTCCCGTATATCCCGCTTTGCAGTTACATGAATAATTGTTGATACCATCCACGCAAGAACCACCGTTGTTACAAGTGATGTTAACACAGTAGTCTACGTCTGTTAACAGAAATTAGAAAAAAACTCAACAACACGTGGATGAGAATCGATTACCTAATAGATATATTTTTCTGTGGGTGTTTCTCTTTTTTGTTTTGTTTTGTTTTGTTTTGTTTGTTTGTTTGTTTGCTTTTGTTTTTGATTTTAATGAGGCTTAATTAAATAAACTGTTTTCCGTTATGTTAGGTCGTGGAAACGGCATCATCACGGATAGGTTAACATGTGCAGCTTATTGGCTTCTTGATTTTTCCTCGACATAATCTGAGACACAAATTTGTGCACCAATTGTTGCAAAACAAACAAACGAAAACAAAATAAAACCAAACCAAACCAAAATGGGAACAACCTTTGTGTAGTACAAAGTACAGTAAAAATTGAAATGGTGTGATTATGTTGTTTCAGTGACCATCGCTTGATTCTCAGAGGGTCGATAATATGCACAGAGGAGAGCGTAAACTATCTAGAACGTGGGAAGAGTAGACCGTGTGGAATCAAACTCTCGAATAGGTTGATTGTACGGTACGTGGCGTCAAGGTTAGCAAGCTCGCTTCAGGATCGAGCAGCCGGCCTAAGTTACATTTTTTGCTGGGGACATTGTGCTGTGTTCTTGGGCAAGACACTTTACTCGCACAGCACCTCTCTCCATCCAAATGTACAAATGGGTACCGGCAAGTTTAATGTTGGAGGTACGTAATCTTGCGGAGGACTAACATCCCATCGAGGTAGAGTAGAAATACTTCTAGTCGCTTTATGCTACTGAAACCAAGATAAACATCGGCCTGATGGGCCACTTGGCTCATATATAGACTTTACTCTTACCCTTACGTTTTATGCATTTCTTTTTAGCTTATTTGAGCTTTCAGTTATTAGTTTCGATTATTTTAAGGTCATCTGGCGGCTCTATGAAGTCATTAAAAAGGTAATAGATTCAATGTTTTAAATTTTCTTCGAATCTGTAACTGCTACAACACAAATGCTACAGTACAGAGACATACCAATCTCACAACGATTTCCGGTAAACCCTGCCAGGCAGTTACACGAATAACTGTTGACACCATCAACGCAGGAACCACCATTGCCGCATTGGTGGCTAACGCACTCGTCAACATCTGTTAATAGCAAATGAATCAAAGAAATATTAAAATATGAAATTTGCACTTGTCAAAGTTAACCACTGTGTATACTTCTACCACTTCCACCATCATTACTACTTTTACTATTACTACATGTATTTCTACTACGACCATGAAGATGACGGTTTCCTTCGACACCGACTTTCGCGTTGGCACCAGCGGCAGCGTCAGTATCCACTTTTTACTTAGCAGCCTTCTAGGGATCTGGATTGAATTCTGCTAAGGAGTCATGGGGAATATTTTTCGCGCGATCTATATGCACAGCTTACCTTCTCTTAAATTTAACTGTATTGTTTACGTGAAAATTTAATTTAATACTATTTATTTATTTATTTATTTATTTATTCATTTATTTGCGTACACGTTCATATTTTGATCGGGCTTACTAGAGTGAATTCGTATAACCCGTTCCTTATATGTTAATGAGGCGCATAATATTCTAATGACCAGTTTGGGTACGCAAGAGGTCCTTTTGCCGTTGAAATGTAATGGACTGTTTAAAACTGAACCAGAATCTTATTTGCAAGGGAAAAAAAACAGTGAAGGTGCGCGAAATACGCGTAGTACTTTTGAGTATTCTTGCCATTTTTTTGATGTTACATTACATTATATGGCTGGCTTTCTTACGCCTGTGGCTAGGAAACACTCGTGCCGGTATTTGCACGCCGGAATGCAAGCATTGGAAGATAACAATATCTCATTTAAGGCTTGTTATTTCGAATAAATGTCCACAATTAGGAATTTGAAGGCCTAGGAGAGTTTTCTTTTCTATTCAACCTTAACTTCCCAAAAATTTGGAAACGGGGACAAAAGGCACGGAAATTTCCCGGGAAATTAAATTTTCCAAAAAAGCGGAAATTATTGAATTCCCGCAAAGCGAACCACTCAGCCGAAAATACCGGAAGGAAAATCAATATCAGGACATATTCCGGGTAAGAAATTTTCGAAGATTTGGATACACCTCGCGAGGTTGTTCTTTTGTTCCTAAATTCCAGAATATGCTCTTCAATTCGTCAATGCAAATTTCCAGAAATTCAAACCGGAATTTTTCACGAAATGGAAATTGCCATTGGTTTCAGTTTGGTGCGTGCTGTTTTACTTGTTTTTCTCATTACCATTCACTAATTCTTAATAGCATATAAAAAAACGGGTTATACGAATTCACTCTACTTAGCGCTTAGGCACAATTTGGTTAAATAAATGATTGATTGATTGATTGATTGACTGATTGATTGATTGATGGTTGATTGATTGATTGATTGATTGATTGATTGATTGATTGATTGATTAACTGACTGACTGAATGACTGACTGAAATTAACTTACCGGTTTCACAGTGTTCTCCAGTAAAACCCGCCAGGCAGGCGCATGAGTAATTCGTTATACCATCGACACACGACCCTCCGTTACCACAGGTGTGATTGATACAGTAGTCGATGTCTGTCAAAGCAAAGCAAAGGAAATAGGCTTTAAGATCAAAACCTAATGATAGAGTTAATTATTAAAGGAAATACGTTACCTTCACAGTTCTTTCCATCACCGCTTAATCCAAGTGGGCATGGACCACAGCTAATTGTGTCGCTATTTGCAAAGCATGTCACATTTGGATAGCACGCATCAACGGTACAGTTTGTGATTTTTACATCACAGTTGGGACCGGTAAAGCCAACGTAGCAGTTGCACGTGTAATTATTCACAAGGTCGATACAGGTCCCTTAAAAATGGACAAATAAAATAAAGAAAGGTAACAAAAGAAGAGAAACAAAATGCGATTTCCCTGCACAAGCCTGCCTCAGAGACAAACTCAAAACAGTCAGTGATTGTTTTGTTTTCAAATTTCTCGGGCGTAGGGTGGACGAAAAGCATTTGATGCGTTTGCAAATTTCTCTGGCCTTGCAGAAAGATTGCCGGCTAAAGAGTTTTGTCCAAGGCCATTCAACGTCAAGGACAAAATAAAAGGTTTCAATATATACATTTAGCCAAGCCTACAAGGGGAGATCCTGGCCGGGTTGCTAAAGAAGAACCCGGCCCTGATTACAACAAGTCAACCTGGCTTGAGCCGGCGATCCTATCGAAAAACCAGCACTTGGGCTTGATGGCTTCACCTTAAATTTTCAAAACTTTAATTGAGGTGGCTCTGAACCTTATGCACAAAAATTCTTTTTTAAATTTTGCAAACAGTTGTGTCTTTTCATGCCTACCAAAATTTTATAATATATAAAATTCACCGTGCAGTTTTAGAATTATAAACTCTTACAGCTGAAATAAAGGGTGTTTTTGTTGCTATGGTAACTTATTGTGTCGCGAAAATGATAACAACGTGTCTACCAATAATTGAGCAGTTTTTTGATACCATGACTGTAGCATCAAGTGACAAAGAATGGTTATAATGACCCATCACAATCTAACTGCTGGAAATTGCTTTGAGTCACCTGAAGCGTCCACGAAACCACCTTCTGTTAGCAAACGCCAGTGGTTGTCATTTTCATTGGTCGTTTACGGGAAGTTAGTCCATCACGGTTTGGTGATACCCAGCAACTTACTTACCGCGAACGCAAGGAGAGGACTGACACTCGTCGATTTCAACGTAACAATCATAACCAGTGTAGCCACTTTGACACTGACAGGTATAGTTATTGACATGATCGAAGCATACTCCTGGTGAAGTAAATCAATTGAAATGAGAAAGCAAGAAAATAAAAAAAATCCCGGCCAGAGGGATTCTTCATGGATATGGCAAGAACTAGGGTCAATGTTAGATACAATTTGATGTTATGCGTCCGAGAAAATTTGGTGCAGTTTTACTTAAGTTTCAATAGTAATTGGCTTTCACACCAAACCAACAGTGATATGTTCGCAGACGGCCAAACTGTTTTGTCCATGAATCATTTACTCACCATTTTTGCAAGGTGACGAGTCGCATTCGTCAATGTCAATAGTGCAGTTCCGTCCACTGTATCCGGGATCACACGAACATCTGTAAGTGCCAGTGTAGTCGATACATTTTCCTGTGCAAACAAAACGCTTTGATCATTCTTGCCATCATTGAATCGAAGCTTACGAGTAAGAGCCATTAGTAAAATTGTACGATCATAGAATATTACCCAAGGTAGAAACAGGACTATATAATTCCATTTTTGTTTTAAATTAAGTCCACCACTTACCATGAATACAAGGAGAGGAACTACAGTCGTCATAGTCAATGGCACAGTTGCCTCCAACGTACCCAGGATCACATATACACGTGTAGTTGTTTATTCCATCAATGCAACGGCCTTGGGATGTGAAATAAGTGTAATATTAATCGCAATAAGGGAAGCAAAAAAAAAATAAAAAAAATAAAAAATAAAGCAGATTTCATCTTGTTTTTAAATCTGAATCTCCAAGTTTCAGGATTTGCAGGAATATTTGCGTTCTTAAATAGAATTTAGCTTATTGCATTTTTAATTGTTTAAACTGAATGACTTTCTCTGCGGCTATGTCCTTATATAAGACAGGGAAACTGAAGAGACGAAAATGAAGGAATTAAAAACATTTTGAGTTATAGGTTTACGGAAAAGGCTAATATATATCTTATGGCATGGACATTATAGCATAATATACGAGATAAAACTTCTATCCAACATGTGTTCATCATGACATACCTCGAAAACACGGATAAGCCTGACACTCATCAATGTTGGTCTCACATTTGTCTCCGGTGTATCCAGGTACACACTGACATTCGTAAAACCCTGATCCCCTGGGCTTGTTTGGATGAGGCACACAGGTTCCATTGTTCTGACACTGGCAGACGACCAAGGATACAGTGATATTAACGTAAGAGGTAGCTTGGCATGCGTCCGTGGCTTTGAGGAAGAACTGTGTTTTTGCATCATTAGTAGCGTTCCATATTAGTACGTTATCGCGCACCACAGCCTTGGTTGGGCTTCCGTCCATTAATGAGACCTTGGCAGGCATGCCTTCCGGGTCTACGACGTCAACAGGCAACTCGAGGGTCTCTTGAAGCACTGCGAAGTACTCGGTAGTTTGTGAGAATTTAGATGGAAGGTTAACTAAAAGTGTGAAATGATATCGAAGTATTAGTAACATTTTTATATAGCGCACGTATGGACGAGAAACGTATCCATGGAGGAAAAGTGACAGATATACAAAGCCATAAAACTATTCCTGAAGAATTCAATGCCGTAAAAGTGATTAGAATTACCTTGACGCTTTGTCCACGCGTTAGCGCTTACTTCTGGAAGGCACTGATAGCACCAGTCAAGAGGATTAGTCTCGTTTGGAGCGAAGCAGTAACGATTAATGAAGCAAGAATTATTCTATTATTTAAAAAAGACAAAAAATACAGTCAAAAAATATAGTCGCTTCTCCCCCCCCCCCCGGCCTTTCCCTTGTTTTTGCATTCTTACATGTATTTTTCGTCTTCTTCTTTGTGTGGGTACCAATAGAGAAGATTCTTACATACACTCAGTAGAAATTTTTATCACATTTCCAAACACCTAGTTGTTTGTCAAAATCACCCATTTCGGGTCGTATTTCCAAATCTGTTTTCCATGTTTGGAAATCAAATCAAACTTGTCTCACGCCGGTATTTCATAAGTATCGGTACGTTCTTTATTACCGAGGTTTTGAACTGTCCTCAGGGTATTTAAGTAACATTATACTTGCCTTTATGGAGCATCCTGTAGACACATTGCAACTCATGCAAGCCGAATCATAGGATATAAATGTGAGATTTTCATTGCTCTTGTGTTCACCGTCGTTCGACACGGATATCATCAGTCCGGCCGCTGGAGTCCCTTGATCAGTCTCATGGAAATGCCCTTGCCTCACTGGTGATTCAGGTAAATAACAGTCTGCAAGCACCAGGTCTGTCATCACACCAGGAAATCTTAGCTCGGTATTGTTTGGTGTCCAGGAACCACTTACTACCTTCGCATAAGTACATTGAAAACACCAAGTGAGTCTTTTTTTTTTTTTAATAATTCTAGTGGGAACTAAGAGATACAAATAGTACACCATGTAAAGCACTCTGTCATAACATGCCACTTCCGGGTTATTACAAGTTATACAATCTCCATGCCTTGTCTCGGAGAACGAATTGAGAAAGGAAAGATGTTTTTTTTTATTTTTTTATTTTTTTCGGTTAGACCTGAAAAACGTTCTTTGTCAAATCAATGCACAAAACCGACGAGTTAACATTGCTGGCGCTCTTAATTCCAAATTGTTGCAAAGAGCAGAACTGAATAACTCCTTTCCGAACCGAAAGCCACCATCTAATGCTGACATAAATCGTTTTTAGTCTTCCTTTACACACCACAGTTAGGAGACACTTTAACCGGAAGACTAAAGTTATCGACATATATAGTGTGTAAGGTCAAAGATGAGTTCCCTGGTCCTTGAACCCAAGGATCATTCTTACCTAAATAACGACTGTTGAAAGTCACTTTCTCCTATTTCAGTGGTTTTCAACTTATTAAAAGTTGTGTTGTTTATGAGTGTGTACATGTTATATTCATACCAATGTTTGGCCAAATATTATATGTAATTAAGTACCCAAGTGCCAGCTGCTTACCTTGAATTCCATCACGTGGCAGGTCATGTTTGTAGAATTTAGAAAATCAGTTCCGAGGACTGTAACCTTCCTACATGGTCGTTTACGCATATCGCATAAACCATCACCTTGTAACCTAGCAATGGCACAAAGAGTGCAAATTAGTGATGTTAACGGCAATTCCCTGAAAACCATAAACAATTAAATTAAATTATATGACCTGTCAAGTGGAAAACAGAAGAAACCAGATTGGAAAAAAAGCAATCAAATCTTTTAACAATTGCCAAATCAATTTGCTTAAGTATTAATGAATGGATGGATGGATGAATGGATGGATGAATGGATGGATGGAGGGAGGGAGGGAGGGAAGGAGGGAGGGAGGTAATGAGTGAGGTGGATGGATGGATGGATGGATGGATGAACGTGTAGATGGATAGAAAACCTCATTTAACCACGGTAGTAGCTTTGAACAAAAATTACAATACATTGCATTTAGGTTCTTCCCAAAATCTGTGAACTACAAGGTGTATCTTTTTAGAATACCTGGAAATTGTTGGTTTTTGGTAAATGGACAACGAGCAATCCTCAGCTGTGTAGTCTTTGTTACAAACACAGGAACCATTGACACATTTACCATTAAACGTGCAGTCATTTGGACATAACAGTTCAGCCACTTGTTCTAGAAAAGCATCAACTGTAGAATTCTTTTCACCAGTGTGATTTGCAAGCATGGATAAATTCCTGGCTCCTAGTTTTCCACACTCATTCATTAACAAGGCCACACTTCCAGTTGCAAAAGATAAGTCTCCTGTGTACTTTTAATGAAACAACACATGAACAAAAAAAAGTATTTCCATGTGCATTAGGCTACCACTCTACATTTTGCTGCCGATTGCTGCTTTTTTTATCAACATGTTAAAATGTAAAGGTTAAAAGTTAGTCAATGGTTCCATTATTCACAGGTGACAAATTTGCAAAGTCAACATTTGTGTAATCGTGTTCAAGGAGACAACATTTTTGCGGAATGCAAGGAATAAATCTCTGATAGGTCGTTGTTTACCCTTTTGGGGGCTGCCTTTCGTCGTTAAATGCCTAGAGATTTGGTTGTGGACCTCACAAAAAAGTTCTTCTATTTCGAAAGTGAGATTTAAGTTCAAAATGTTCAAGTCGAAAAGTAAGGTTATAAAACGGAAACATCAACAGGATTCGATAGATGAATTTTTCACTCTTTAATTTCACAAAGGAGATGTAGATCGCGACGTTTCGACTGCTATACTGCTCGTCTTCATCAGGCCATGAGGTCAATTGATGCGAGTCGCTATTTGAAGCATCTTTGTTCGCTGCTATTGGTGCATTACGATCCTCATTATCATTCCGACTTTGTGACGCTGTTACCTCATAGGTCCGCATTCTAACTGACCGGCTGTTGTACTTTCTGATTGCAGGTATCCATGCTTCAAGAATTTCGATTTCACTATCTGTATCGAGGTTATTTGGATGAAATCTTATATGGATTGCTTCCTTGACCCTTCGTGTGTACCAGTGAGGGTCACAATCAATAAACTTGATCTTGTCCCAAATGGGTAAATGCCCCGTATCTTTTGCCTGTTCGGCATTTACCCATTTGAGACAAAGTCAAGTTTATTGATGGTGACCCTCATTGGTACACACAAAGGGTCAAGGAAGCTATCCATTTAAGACTTCATCCAAATACATCAACAGACATATTGGAATCGAAATTCCTGAAGCATGGATACCTACAGTGAGAAAGCACAACCGGCCGGTCAGTTAAAATGCGGACCTATAGGGGAACAGCGTCACAAAGTCGGAATAATAATTAGGATCGAAATGCACCAATAGCAGTGACCATGGTACTACAAATAGCGAAACGCAACAATTGACCTCATCCCCTGATGAAGGTGAGCAGTATAGCAGTCGAAACCGGTCGCGATCTACATCTTAAAGTGACTCCTTCGAAAGATAAAAGGGTGAAAAATTCATCTATCCTTTCTTCCACCACGATGAATAATACACACATTTTTTAAGACATCAAAAGGATTATAACGAACTTATTTTTTAATATGTATATCTTGTTAATCTAGGTATACAGCTAAGATTATATTTTCAGTCATGATAGACGCTAAAATAGTCATGGGTTGTTCTTGTACGGATGTGGGGAACGCAAGTACCCTTGGGTAAGGTGTTAAATTTAACTTCCAAAGAAAGCATACTAACCTCGACATCAGCCGAACATGTATTAACTAGTGCTTGTACATTTACTCCGATTTTCGCACAAAGTTTACCAATCTTAGTCTCGGATATCCTCTCAGCACAGTAACGGGTAGCGTTTTCCTTGGGCACTGATCCAAGCTGTACTTCTCGTCTTGAGCGTATGTGCAGCTGGGGAGTTTCTTTAAATAATTGGATGTCTTCTTCAGTAAGATTATCCAAATAGTGGACATCCCTTTTCTGTCGATCACACAAGTTTGTAGGTGAAGTGGGATATACGGGCTTCATTTTTTTTCTGAATAGGGTAGGAAAAGCCGCTTCAGATACACTCTCGCACTTAGGTTTGTTGTATTCGCCTATTTTTGGACATAGACACGCCTTGGAATACTGGATATCGCCATCCTGTACATCAGAGGGAAGAGTATCAAAAAAGCTGTCCTTGGACCCTAGTCTATGAAAAATAATTATGATTAAAAAAAAATAAGAAACAAGCAAACAATTCTTTCATTAAATGAAAATATGTTAACTTCTTCACGTCTTGTTTGGTAAATCTTGATTGTTTAATTAATCCACTGTAACCATTCTTTTTGTGTGTGTGCAATTTAACTGCACTATGGTCATCGTCATCAGCACCATCATCATCATTGTCATCCTCATTGCAATCATTATCATAAAATTAAAGCAACTAAAAGCCAACTAACAACAGGTATATTTACAAGTTGAGTTTCTAAACTACCTAAAAAAATAGTTTTTGTCTTTGTTTACCTCAAATTGTACCCGTATATATCTACTTGTGCCTTGACATTGGGTCCATTGTACAAACACAGCCCCTTTTCGTTATTAATATTGCTGGCCCTTGGTGTTTCGATGATGAGATCAAGTCCCCAGTAATTCCTTCTTATTACAACTTTGGAGCCTGAAGGAAACAGGACCTTAAAAAGAGTACGTTTATCGTAAGTATCAACAGATATATTTCTAAGCCAGGTACATTAAAATCACAAACAGAGTCTACATTTGTGCGATCCAAGAAAATAGAACCCACAAATCGTTGTTTTAAAGCACAGCTATGGCGTATACAAATCGCACTCTTACTGACTACTTGTCAATACATATAGTATATGTCATGAAGACTCCAATTGCTTGGCTTCTATAGTTTGTAGCCATCATCAGCCATTGTTCAAAATTAAAGTTATGAGACTGCAACGTAGATTGTTTATGTTTACGCTACGGGGTCGATTTAGCGAGACATAAAATAGGGTATAGATGATGACCACTCTATGACACTGTTGATCTGGTCTCGTTGGACATTTCCCAAGTCGTTTTCTGGTTTGGGTTAGGCCTGTAATAGGACGTGAATTTTAAGTTCAGGTCTGAAACTGGGCAGGCCGGGAGAAGAACATATCGTGCTTTGAAATAACGTAGTGTTGTCTAGAGGATATTTGCGCTCCCCAAGCCAAATCATCGGAAGTAACGCTGCGTTATGTATATAAAGAAAGAACGACCAAAGGCAAAAACATATAGTGACAAAAACTTACTTCGTACTCGCCATTTATTCCCTGTATGACATTTTTAATGGATATTCCTGGTGCCAGGCAATTCTTGCTTCGTTTTTTTACTGTTATTGGAGTGGTAGTGTCCCGAGTCAGATGGTTGTTGCAACAGCTAAACTCGATGACGTCATTGTGATCTCTCAAAATTGCGCCACAATTACATGTTACAGTATTGCCGGAGTTGCAAGCCCATTGCCTCGTCTGAACCTGGAAGAAAAAAAAACAGCGCCTTATTGTGTCTGCCAGAAGTATAATTCGAAATATCAACGCATACATAGGATTATTCTTCGGCATTGCAGCTCCCCTTATGACCAGTTTTCTCTCATCATATCCAACGGACTTTCGTAGATAATTGTTAAATAGATTCCATAGTTATATCATAACTATTTCTTACCTCAAAATATCTTTCGGTGTTTCTGTACAAAAGGAAATCGCCGATGCCCATAAAATCGAACCAGCTAAAATGGCATAAAAGTGGAGAGTTTGATTGTTTGTTTTACGTGTGTACCATCCATTCCCTTGCTAAACCGCAAGCTATATACATGTTCATGTTATGACGTTAATTAATTCCCAGTATTAGAAGAATCAAATATTCCAAAGAGTGGAAAAGTTGAACAACATGTTGAATGATGAATGAAGGTTGTCAATAAAAGGTAGAGAAAACCATCTCATAGGCCTAACATTGCATTATGAAGCTGTCAGTTGGGGTAAGTCAACGCAAGGAGAACGAGGCGAGCGCGAGAATAAGCGGGATCTGGGGAAGGACGTCCTTTCTTCACGCCGTTCCCAACCTATATACGCAGCTCGACAACTACTTACCGAACACGTTGAACAAGCTAGCTTAAAACACCATTTCATGGACAATGCAAGAATAGCTAGGACTTGAATGATAAAATAGTTAACTCGCTACGGTTTTTAATATATAGTTTTAGCCAAGCCTAAAAGCGGCGCTCCTGATTGCAATAACTGACTGTAAAGGAAAAAGAGAAATATATTTTTTTTGCATCAGAAACTCAAAAAATGATCAATTGTGAGCATGTAATTGTCAGCGTGTGGCTTTGCTATTATTTCCAGTTAAATTTTAACAAACGTTACCCAACAAGCCTAACCAAGATTGTAGAAATTACGTACGCAATATATCAGGGACTTTCCAAGGGACGATTGTACAAGGAATATGTCAAAAGAAAAGTTAACAACGCGCCAGGGGTTAATTTGCGTCGGAATATTGCCTTTGCGAAAACTCCTTCCTTCTCCCCCAGAGAAATAACGTGACTTGAGCCCACAATCCAATCGATAAATATTAACTGGTCAGCGGTCAACTTAAAAAAAACACGCAATCTCGATGAGCTCTAAACCTGAGCCAGCGATATGGTCACGTGATACTGGTCAGCGAATAGCTTGTTGTGACAGCTGCAATTAATAATAGCGTGGACGCCAAAAATCAAAGTTGTAGTTATGGTAATGGTGCTATTCTCTTAGTTTTCAAGGTATTAGCGTACGGACGGACGTACATGCGTACTATGTACGGACAGTCACGTGATAACCCAAATTTTTCAGCTCGACAGGTTACCAAATTTTCTAAGGTATGGGGCTCTGCTCGCGCGCCTTCGGCGCGTAGGAGCTCCGCTATCAATCTAGTGCTCGTGATGGTAAAACAAAGTAAACAAACAAAACAAAATGGATACTAACCTGCCATATCCACTAGGGTCCAATACGCTATAATGAGGGTCTGTGACTGATTTGCAAGTGTATAGGGTATTTGATGGCTTGAAGACAGAAACCTGAAACAAAGCGATAAAGCAATACACTGGATGCACATTTGAAAAGTGATGTTATATTAAAGAAGGATAGACAGAATTTGACAATTGAACCGAAAACGTCTTGTCCATTGTTACTCTAGCCTGGGACCCTAATCTGTTGGTCGGAGGTAGACTAACTATTGAAAGTAATAAGGGTCGCTTACCGGCGGAGTAAACCAATCACATTGCTGGGAAATTTGCATTGACCAAGCAGAAGACCGTATTTTGCCCAAGTGACCAACAAAATAAGCAAATTAAAAAAAAAAAAAAACTCAGTCCCCTAACCAGAAGTCACTGTCACTAATACACTTATTTCGCGCCAGTCCACTGAACAGCAGAAAACGAGTCAGAAATTCACATAAAGGGGTTTTGTGCATTAGGACACAGCAAGAAAAGCGAAGGCACATTTGATGAACAGTTTGATGCAACACGCGACTAAAATTTCATCTTTGGAGACCAAAAATTCTGGTTTAGTAGCCATAATGGTGAATATACGAAAGATCACTATATTTGAACCGCGGAGAAAGACATGAAGACACCACTGATCATCGCAGTTATACACACAACATAAGCTGTTGTGAAATTAAAGTTTGAAAAACAAAACAAAACAAAACAAAACAATCAGGCCTGAACGGGATTCGAACCCATGACCTCCGCGATACCGGTGCAGGACTCTGATATACCAACTGAGCTATCATGGACACCGGGAGCTGGGTTCGTAATATACCCGTAAATAGTAAAGAATTTGTGAAGCTTTAATTTTACAGCTGCTTACGCTGTGTATAACTGCGATGATCAGTCGTGTCCCCGTGTCTTTCGCCGCAGTTCAAATATATGATCTTTCATACATTCACTTGTATTCTTCTCTTTCTACGGGTATATTACAAACCCACACAGTTATAATTATAAAATGTTTAAACAAGCAACCGGAACGATGATCCTGCTGGTATACGTTGGATCAATAGTGATCTAATCGGCTTCACATATAAAATGAAGAATACAAAAGCAGAAACCGACACAACGTAGGAAAAATCGTCCTACGTTGTGTATGTTACTGCTTTTGTATTCCCTATAGTTACCAGCTCCCAGTTGTCTTGATAGCTCAGTCGGTAGAGCACTGCACTGGTATCGCAGAGTTCATGAGCTCGAATCCCGTTCAGGCCTGAACTTTTTTCAGGCTTTAATTGCACAACTGCTTAGGTTGTGTTCATAACTGCGAAGATTAGTCGTGTGCTCGTGACATTTTAACTGTATTGACGATCAATAACGGTTATTTTGTCACACATGATGTCCTTCCAGAAAATCCTATATTGAAAGATCTTTGCTTCTCAAACAATAAACATAAAAAAAGAAGTCAATCCATCCTTTTTCCCGCATCGTAAACTTCCAAATGATTAACCGTTTTTGAAATCGCCCTATGTTGCATTGCAAACCCTTGAAACTTGAGTGGGACATTTACGTCTAAGGACTGTGTCTCTTGTAATGCACGGATCCTTCGTATTTGCGTTAGCAGACATTAGCTACGTATACAAAATTAGCGCCGAAGAAAGTCTTGAAAATGTTTCTTTTTCAAGCTTTTTGGTATAATCATTTTTGTTGTTTTGTTTTCAGATGATGTGCATTCAGTCTTCTTCACACAAAATTCCTACAAATGATCCTAATCATATTTGAACTTTGACTCAACG
The DNA here is from genome assembly GCF_042242905.1 of Orbicella faveolata. Classification (NCBI taxonomy): domain Eukaryota; kingdom Metazoa; phylum Cnidaria; class Anthozoa; order Scleractinia; family Merulinidae; genus Orbicella; species Orbicella faveolata. Next base: position 20,209,892 of record NW_028301564.1, read on the forward strand.
ATCTGGCGACTAAGAATTTGCATTTAGCAACTTTGAAGGAATAGTAACGGTGGTGAGAGAACTCCCCACCAAATACAGGTTATATGCATTGTCCATCAGGTTGACGGATTTCAAGAAAACTACACGGCCGAGCCGTCTACGTACCCATATTGTTGGAAAGTCAGGTTGATTGTTCCAAAAGCAACGACTGTCTCTGTAGAAAATATCTGGAATGATAACCTTCAATCCTTCTGTAGCTCCGGTTTCTGGGCAGGTAGCCTTTAGTTGAAGTGTGATGGGTTTTATTCCTTCTAACTGTATTTCGCATTCATCTCTGTTAACTAGCTGAATTTCGGCTGGCAGCCAAAAACTTATCATTGGCCATCCTCTCGTATTTCTGCGAGCCGGTATTGTTGGTGTTATAGTGACTGTTTTAACGGAGAGGTCACATGTGGTGAATGTCAGTATAGAAGTAGGGTTAACCTGTGGAAAGGGAGCAAACAAAAAAGACTATCATTTGAAACATGTTCAGTTTATTTCCACTTACAAGGTGGTTCAGAGATCCGACAAGTCCAACAAATTACTTTAATTTTTACCTGAATTCCTGCATAAAATGGTTTTCGAACGGTCTTGGGCAATGACCACCTTTTGAATGACGTGGTGAAAGTAGCGGATACGTTGCACGTTATCTGTTGACGCAAAAGAATGAAGTATCTTATTTTTGAATTCAAGAGTTCGAATTGGGAGTGGACAAGAGTCATTGTCCGCATTGGGGGTTGACGTGGTATGCCAGGATTCAAGCAGGGAACTTTCTGGAATCCTGGCACACCGCGCCCCAAAGCGGACAATAACTCTTGTCCATTCCCAGGACAATATAAATTTCTTTTTAACAGAAATTCTAGATCTTAACTTAGTAAATGGTTTGAACCCAGGAGTATCATGTAGTTCGTATAGTGTGATCGTAGTGTGAGGGTAGTTCTGGTAGTTCTGGAAAGTACCGTTGCTGGTGACTGACGTTTCGCCAACCTGAGCGGGTCATCTTCAGAGTCAAGTGTTTTTTGTCAGTCGATGATGTTATAGGTCTGGTCCGTTGAAAGTGATTGGTCAGTTTAGCCATGGTGGTATTGGCTGTAGGGTCGCGTAAAGTTGTCATCAGTTATTTGTCGACAAAATAACCACAACATTTACTGGGACTCTGCTCAATGCTTAACCTACAGTACAAACTATTTTCAACGACTGACTCTAGAAAGCTGGTAACTTGGAGCAAACGCCTCTTAACAGTTTGCAACAACTACCGGCGCCTTACAAACGACTTATCCACGACGGAAACGAAACCGAAAAACGGACTTCGAACAGACCGACTTAATTTGACCAACAATAGACGGACCTAAAACCGACGAATTTGACCAATCAATGACTGATGACAAACTTTACACGAGTTTTTCAGCCAATACCATCATGGCTAAACTTCCAAGTATAAAAGCACACCGAATTTAATAAAACAATTATAATTAGTCCTTAATTAGTCTCGGCCCTACGGGCCTTGCTGGCTCTTTTTAATATCTCATATTCAACGCGCGCTCATGGAATAATTGTTAAATACACAAGATAAACTGTGTACGTACATGCTACGGTAGATGAAATGTGCTTTCAGTTTTGTTGTAAGTTAAAAACAAACAAAATTAAGGGTAAATTCTTTGTGTTGTTTTAAAGTGTAAGCTATTACAGAACAGGCATCAGATACAGCTTCTTTTATTCAACCAATCAAAAAAAATTGTTGATACAACCTCTATCAAACGTGACAGCTGGAGACTGCCAAAACTATCAGAAAAGCCAATCAATTAGTTAATTCATTAATTAGTAATTTTTCTTAACAGTCAAAAACTTTGACTCTATGACTGGAAAAACGTATAATGACGAAAAGGATAAGTTTATTAAAGTAAACTACTTTAAGCATTTATCGTTTTCCACAATTTAAAAATTGAGATCTTTAATCACTGGAAATCCGTTTCATGAGAAACTCGGGTAAATGGAAAAATCGCCGAAAGCTATAATAAAGTTGAGAGGCAGGCAGAACCAGGATCAAACATCGGCGAAACGTAGGAGACGGAAAAGGAAAATAAAATCGTCGGTGAAGTTTTCAATAATGTGCCTTCTTGATCGCTTTAAAGCTGCTTCGTTGACGATTTTAACCGGCTGGTCATAATATGGAAGTAACCAGTAAAGATGGCTTCGAGTCCACGTAGGGTTGACCGATATGAAGAGCTGACTTAAGTCGCAGCCTTCTGAATGTTTGTTACTGAATTAACCTTTACAGAATGATCCTAATCTATGCTGTCACAGCTTGCAGTTACTGATTCGTTTCGTCTGCTAAAAGGCTCTGACATCTATCGTTGGTAGTTTAAAGATACCGATTTGTAGGCGCTCAAACTTTGAATGTTTGTGGCCGCCCAATTGCACTATGCAGTCTTCGGGAAAATGAACATCAAGCAATCTACCGATGCTGGTTTTTCTCACGGAATGATTTCATAGCTGTACTTTTCCTGATTTAAAGCCACCAGCTAAAACCGTGTCGGACAAGAATCTGCCCAGTTGATTTTTGCGCACCGGCGAACGCATATACCAGATCTGTTCGTCAGGTCTTCATTCCTGGTTAACTAACAAGTAAAAAGGATCTATTAGTTCATTCTCAATTTTATTAGAATTCTTCCTTGGAAGTAAATTCTCTTGTTCGAGGAAGCACAATTTTGAAATTGGCCTTGTCAATATAAACGACTTTGTGGCAACCTTGACTGATCGGATAAATCCATCCCTTCCTGGGTGTACTTCGAGAACGCGACCTAAAGGCCACTGGCCACGATGAACTCTTTCATCAGCGACGAGAACTAGGTCGCCCACAGCAAACTCATGACGTGGCTTGATCCATTTCTGCCGTTCTTGCAAGCGTGGTAAGTATTCCGACAACAATCTCTTTCAAAATACGTCCGTAAGGTATTGAACCTGCTTCCAGCGACGTTGGCAATATAAATCATTCTTCACGAAGACTCCTGGCGGCAAATTCAAATTCGATCGAAGACGTGAGAAGTGGTTGGGAGTCAAACGTCCTGCGTCGATAGAACTATCACTGTTAGGAGTCAAAGGTCGTCCATTCAGAATTCTCTCAACTTCCGCCATCAATGTTCGCAGTGCCTCTCCAGAAACCAGTTGCTCTCTAAGAAGGACTCTCAGAATCTTTCTCACTGAACGAATTACTCGTTCCCAGACTCCTCCCATGTGTGATGCTCCAGGAGGGTTAAACTTCCACTCGATATTCTTCTGGTGTAGAAACCCTTCAATCTTCTGCTGATTCCAGCCGTTTATGGCCTCACGGATCTCCCTCTCTCCGCCAGTTAAATTGGTGACATTGTCCTTCTTATCATCTTCGGCATTCCTCTTCTGCTAATGAATCTGCGAAGAGCGTTGATAAACGAATCCGTTTCAAGAGATTCGGTCACTTCAATGTGGGTTGCTCGCATAGTTAAGCAAGGGAAAAGACGTCCATGATGTTTTACAGTACTTCTGCCTTGCTTCACGTACAACGAACCAAAGAAATATATGCCAACGTAAGAGAACGGGGGCTCATCAGGAGTTAGCCTGTCGCTGGGTAAATCTGCCATTATTTGTTGGCCCTTTAGAGCATTTTGTTTTAGGCAGGTCAAGCAGTTACCAAGTACTCTTCGGAGAGCGGCCCGTCCCTGAATAATCCAGTACTTCTGTCTCAAATTGGTCAGGACGTATTCTTGGCCTAGGTGTCCCACAGATTCATGGACATCCATAACAAGCAGTTTGGTAACGTGGTGCTTGGAAGGTAACAGCAATTGGTGTTTTGATTAATACTCCAATGTAGAATTCTGAAGTCTACCGCCAACTCTCAACATTCCCTTTCCATCTAGAAATGGTCTCAATTTGTACACCGAGCCAAATGAGCCGATATTCTTCAATGCGCGCTTCTCAGGTTCTTACATCTTGGAGGGCCTTAATCACGGGTAGGAAGACTGATTTCCGCACATACTTGATGATTTGAGCCTCTGCATATCGCAATTCGTCGATAGACAGCCTGCCACGAGGTGATGCATCAACAGACGACGAAACTCGCAAGCACCTCCTTCCCTTTAAGAATTGTACAAGTCTCAGAAGCCAAGCAACAGCTCTCTTGAACTCGTACCATGTCGAATACTGGAGCATCATTAGGTCCAGTAGGCGTTTCTCCTCCATCTGGGTAACGTGATTCGTTTGACCTCGAGCTCTGACTTCTGGGTCTTCATCGGAAATAATGGCTAAGGAGACTGGATTGATGGGCCATGATGACTTATTTTCCCACAGAAATGCAGGGCCTCTGAACCATCTCTCATTGTTCAATAACTCCTTCACCGTCAGACCTCGGCTAACATCGTCCGCTGGGTTGATGTTAGTTGGCACGTAATTCCACTGGGAAAGTCCTGAACCATCGTGAATCCCTGCAAGCCGATTGGCCACAAACGCGTTGAATCGTTTGTCTTCGTTCTTGATGTATTGGAGGACGGCTGTTGAATCAGTCCAAAACGCCGTCGTGTCAAACTTTAACTGGAATTCCTCTTGTAAGGTCTGGTTCATTCTGACGGCCAAAACAGCGGCTGACAACTCTGGGTAATCTGGGTATAGTCATCTGCTTCATGTGAGCTAAGCGGGATTTCCCAGTAAGGAAACTGCAATGAATGCGGCCATTCTCGTTAACGAGTCTCGCATATGATACTGTCCCATAAGCAATCTGGGAAGCGTCCGCGAAGTGATGAAGTTCAGCATTCTGTATCTGGCCAAAGTCTACCGGCCTCAAACATCTTGGCAAGGCAACACTTGCTAGCAAAGGTAAATCCGATAACCATAGTCTCCAGCAATGAGATTCTTGTCTTCCGATTTCTTCATCCCAGCCGAATCCTTGCTTACAAAGATCTTGGAGAAGCATCTTTGCAGATAAGATGATCGGTGATACCATGCCAAGCGGATCATAAATGGAACTTGTCACTGATAGGATCCCTCTTCGCGTAAAGGGCTTATCCTTTGGTGTCATCTTAAAGGTAAACATGTCGCTATTCATGTTCCACTGAACAGCAAGGGTTCTTTCAGTAGGAAGGACGTTAGAATCCAAATCCAGATCCAAAACTGAAGGAGCTCTGTATAGAGTTGGAATGGTTTCAAGGACTTCCTTCCGGTTACACAACCACTTAGTCAATCGAAATTCACCTCTTGACAGCAAGGCACACAGATCTTCTCTCAACTCAACAGCAACTTCGGTCGCTTTCACCGATTTCAAACAATCGTCCCCATAAAAGTTCTTCAACACTGTGTCGACAACTTCATGGTCAAAGTCTCCTGCATTGTCTTGAGCAGTCTTCCGAAGACCAAAACTGGCACAGGTTGGAGAGGACGTGCTACCAAATAGATGAACCTTCATTCTGTATTCGACTGGCTGTTTAGATAAGTCGTCATCAGGCCACCATAGGAACCTCAGAGCATCAACATCCTTTGCATCAACCATTACTTGATGGAACATAGCTTCGATGTCTGAGGATAGAGCTACTGGTTCTTGACGAAATCTTACAAGGACACCAAACAGGTTATTGCTCAGGTCTGGGCCACTTAACAGCTGGTCATTAAGCCATGTTCCTTTGTATCGAGCTGCGCAGTCAAAACCACTCATAAATTCTCGGGCTTATTAGGATTGAAGACAGCATGGTGTGGAAGATACCACAGAGGTTTGCCATCAACATCGAGCTCTTCTTTAGGTACTTGTTGGACGTAACCCTTTGAGATGTAGTCATGAATAGTCGCCCTGTAGCTTTCAAACAATTTTTGATCACGTAGAAGCTTCTTCTTCAGCAGTTGCAGTCTGTGGTCTGCAAGAATTCGATTGTTCGGCACATAAGGAGGCTGCTGTATCCAGGGAAGTGCTATTTGGTAAATGACCAGAAACTTTCTTGGAAGACTCCTCCATTATCCTCAAGGCTCGCTCATCTTCTACAGACATGGAGACCTTTGAACTTGATAGCAAATTAGCAAAGTCAGTTTTCCAAAACTTCTCTACTTGCTGTGAAAGGGTTTTATCATCATCTTGCGTTTCCAAACTTAAGAAATTCACATTGAAGCTGTCTTCTTGACCAATTTTCTCTGTCGGTCCTATTATCGTCCAGCCCAGTGACGATCGAATGCCCACTGGCTCGCCTTTGCTACTACGGTTTTCTTCGAGGACCCAAAAGGCTTCAGGCACGTTACATCCAATGAGTACTCGGACTTCCTTGTTGTCAATCTCTGGAAGTTCAATTCCTTTCAGATGAGACCATCTGTTGACATCCCGATCTGTTGGAATGCTTAGCTCGGAAATGTTTAGACGCTCGACAGTCCAATTTTTGGGTACTTCTAGACTTGATTCATTGTCAATCGAGTTGATGGTGAGCTTAACTTCGTAACCTGACCTTGGACTGTCCCTTTTCTCCTGAGTGGTTAGGGAGAAATGTCTCTGCACGCCGCTGATGCCTAACTCATCGATTAGCTTCTCATCGCAGAGTGACACATCAGAACCATCGTCTAAAAGTGTATACGTTTCCACTACCTGTCCGGGTTGCTTTCCTTGCACCCTCACAGGAACAATTCTCAGGCGTACTTTCCTACCAACAGCACCGGTGTTTTTGCCTGGATTACGAACGCCGGCTCCAATCGCGTGATTTTGAACGGTGTGCTCTGCACTTTCTCTTGCATGGGACTGGCTGCTAGGGTTAGCTTCGTTGTTCTTCATCTCGTGAATTTCGTGAGTCTCTTGCCTTGAAGGTAGAGATCGTTCAGGGGGGTGAATGAGAGTCATGTGTTTTCCATTGCAACCCTCAATGTAACAACCACTTTTCTGCATACACCCAGTTGCGAAGTGGCCCACCTTGAAACAGTTGTCGCAAAGCCTAGCGTCACGAATTATCTTCATTCGATCCTCAAAGGATTTCTTCTTAAACTGTTCACAGTTCCATAACTGATGAAGTTCTTCACAAAGTAAGCATTTTCCACTCCCAATTCGTCTTCGCCTCGAGGTAGGCTGACGATTCTGACTTTCACTTGGGTTCGGCACCCAGGAACCAGACCCACTAAAGTTTCCATGAGTAGCATGGGATGACGCCATTATATTTAGAGAACTAGTCTTCTTACCCGATCTGTCTTTCTTTCTTTTGTTTTTGTCACTATTAAGCGCACCACCAAAGACGGGATTGTTAGCAGTACGGGCCTTTTCAGAGACGAACTTTGAAATATTATGAATCCTAGGACGCTGACCGGACTCTTGGATGCTGTCGGCAACGTCAAGCCATTTAGCTTTCAGATGAAAGGGCAGACGATCGATAATGCTCCGTAAATTATCAGCACTGTTGACTTCATCTAAATATCCAATTGACTCCAACACGTTTTGGCAGTCCTTCAACTGATCTGCAAAGCTCTGTAATCCTCTCTGATCATTAGGTTTAACAGCTGGACCACGGGTTACCTTATTTACATGGGCAGTGGCAATTTTGAAGGGATGGCCGAAACGATCCTTTAACAGTTTCCTTGCAGTTTGATATCTGAGCGCCGGATCCATAGTGACACAACTTTTAACGGCGTTTTTAGCAGCTCCAGTGCAATATTGAAGGAGGAATGTCAGCCATTCACATTCATCTTGGGTATTCTTCTCGATATTGTTTTCAAACGATCGCATGAAGCTCCAAAATTCAAGAGGATTGCCATTGAACGAACTAAGTTCAGGTTTAGGTAAAGTAAATCCTTGTCTGATTGTCGATGCCATGGATTGAAACGCTTGATGGTGGAGCTGCATCAGCTGCTGCTGCTGTTGGACAAATTGCTGAAGACTTCCATCAGACTGATGGATATCTCTGTCAGAAGGTTTAGCGAACCATTCAGGGGCGTTAGGGTGCAACATCTTCTGCTGTTTAGCTGGAAAAGGTAATTCTTCTAATGTTCGAGTTGCAGCAGGGGGTAACATTTCTTTCTGCTCATCCATGGAAGATTTCTGTTCAACGCACACAGTCTTAAACGATGGCGCGCTCAGGACCCTTTCGCGCTCATTACTAATGCTTGCATTGCCGATGCCAGCTTCCAAAATTCGGGCTTTAAGTGCAGCTGCTTCGATGTCATTTTTCGCGTCCAGAAGCTCCTGCCGTCTGAGTAAAGCATCGCATCTTTCTTGTAATTCTAATTTCTTCTTCAGCTGTTGTAACCGTAGCTCGGCAACCGCCCTCTCGACCTTGGCTTCCTTTATTTTCACACTTATAATAAACGGGAACTCAAACGCTGACTGCTTTTCGTAGCTGAAGTGCCGTGATGACTTACAGAATCTCTCGGATGAATGTCGTCTTCCAATAAGGGTACTTGAACATTAAGGCTCGGCTGAGAACTGGCCATCCACTGATCGACACGTTGGAAAAATTCAAACTTTTACTTTAGGCGACTTTCGTATTCCGAAGTTGCCCTCTGAATCTCCGCCGTATCATCGAGACTTTCCAAATAGACGGTATGCGCTTGTTCGTAATTAATGAATGCTGCATGAACGACTTTAAGCTTGTTGTTAACGAGTTCGACGTTCCGTTTGTCGAGAAGTAAAAACTCCATTTCTCTCTACAGCTTTGCTAGGAAAGCTTGATATCCAGCGCGAGATCGCCGTAAACTGCTCTTAACCTTCGATGTTGCTGGAACGCCGTCATCGCGAAGGTCAGAGCTCGGCATTGCCGCATCAACGCCCTCGCTCACGAGGTCAATGCCATCATCCGGGAAGAAATCGCCGGCTTTTTTTGAATGAATGTAGGTCTAGTAAGCGCTACAGACGTCACAGTTTGAATGCACAAGTTTAATCATACTGGGCGTTAACACGAGAGAAACAAAAGTGATCGCGAGGGTGTGATGTATGTGTGCGTGTGATTCAACTGAAAAATAAACAAGACAAAGTACTTAAGTACAAAATATAACGACACAAGAAATTGACAACGGAGTAAAGTAAACTTACAAAACTGTGGCGACTCCAATTCTAGAATTTGTACTTCTAGGTTCACACAACAGTGAAGCAGCTAAGGAAAAAACGCGGTAGAAACCAGCAGATCGAACTTTCAGCGCTAACAAGCACTGGCTAAAAAATGAAAAACACAAAACTACGCATAATGAAGAACGCTTAAGTAATACAGAGTGGGTTCCATAATTCCCATGGGTCACGGAAAAACGTGACACCCAAAAGCAAAGAAAGTTCTAGTCGATATAGTTGCTATCGGTTACGCAATGTTAAAAAGGTTTCAACACACTTAAAATGCTCCTGTAGAAGGTTATTAGACTTATAACTGTCATGTTAGGGTAAACTCCACTCCAACCCCATGGAGAAGGAGGCACGATGGTCCAATGGTTGTTGCAATGGACCCCTATTGGGGATCATTGCATCGTGTTCATGCAATGATCAGATGTATAAATGCGTACTGGTTACGGAACAGGGGGCAGGTTGTAGCTGAGGTAACCTCAATGGGTGCGCTTTTAATTTTTTTTTTTTTTTACACTCGTTCCCCAATGTACTGGAGCCATCTAAAACCCCACTAAAGGGCCCTAGTCAGCCACACCTTTGTTTTTGTTTACATACAAGGGTTTGGCTATTACATTTTATTCGGAGCATGTCAACGCAAAGAAAATCACTGTGAAACTACTAAAGATACAGGGACATACTTGCAGGAACACAACTTGCAGTAAAGCAATACGATTTCGCCTCATCATGCAATATCACTAATTTTGATGGCATCAAAAATAGCAGAATCTGACTATGGTCCTTTAAGAAGCTGAGGACCCGACAATTATGCCTCAAAGCCATGGCTACCTTATACATAAGAAACCTAATATTATAATAGTCCCTGCACTTGTCTAGCCCCCATCTTAGCAGGAATAATTTCTACACGTAGACGATACTTAAATAGCAATGACAATTTGATGCATACTCTCTTGCAGATGGCTTTTTATTTATATTAAGTTTTAATTGTTTTCTTGTATTTCATTGTAAAAGAGTTAATAAAAAGATGAAAATCTGCGTTATCATCAAGAAAATTATATATTAAATATGGAGAGATATAACAAATGACGATACTGCAATAATTTCATTTAAACTTATTACTTTTTGTAAGATATTACTGAATCAAATCTTTCGAAGACCTACAGTGTATAATTAATAAACAACAACAGTGAGAGGTGTTCCAGATCATCAAAATGAAAAGGAAAAAACAAACAAACAAACAAACAAAGAGAGATATTCCTGGTTTAAGGCTCAATTGTTTCCAGTCACTTTTACACTGAGCAGTAAAAATATGGTCATCCAAAGTCAATTGAACCGAACTGAGTCTATACTTTAAATACTTTATTTACCCGGTGTAAAAGAGTGACAGAAGTGGGCCATTTCTCCAGCAAAAATCATTATCGCATTTTACTTCCACATTCGACCAACTGTAAACGTTTGAATTTCGTAATTGAACAAACCAACTTACAGCATAATGTTGATCTATCCTTTTCGTACACATGATGAAGCCAGGTATTCACATCATCTTACTCACTTTACGTGGACTGTGCTACTGTTACTATCGAAAGCTAAGGTGCAGAAATTTTTTTGTGATCAACTCTCAGTAAACATGGCCCCCAGGCCAATGCTTGGAACAAGTGACTCAGTTTGGCCCCGTGACTAAAGTGTACACGAGCTCACGCGAGCGACTCGTCCTCACGCGAGTATGACTACTCCGACGGGCGTTTACGAAAAAAAAAAAAAAAGAAAGAAAGAAAGAAAGAAAAGAAATCCCCAAACTAATACTCTCCGAAAGTTGAACACAGTAAATTATTATCGGGTGATTTGAAATAAATCTACATTTGGGAACACTTAGTAGGAGAACTCGAATTTTCGGGGCGAGGCCGATGTCTCATCTCTTTGAAGTATGGACACCAGTTAGCGGCGCAAGGGTTACTGGGACAATCAAAATGGCGTAAACCAGTGTGTATCAATTTCTAGTTGTGAAAATGTCGTTCTGGGCATTTCTAATGTGTCAGTGGAAACTAGTGAAAGCTTGGAAGGTATATTTCCTGGTGGTTTGATCTACCGTGGTAAAAACCTCCTAAAAAGATTCGATTCACTGTATGAGCTGCCAGGATTATCAAAGTTTTCTAGAACCAGACAACACAGTAGTTGGTGAAATTTGACAGGAAATAAAATGTTCTTACGAAGGAACTTAGCATGCGGTACTCATTATGGCACTGAAATATTTTGTCTGACTGAGGCAGGAGAGCAGCAAATCGACTGGGTCCCTGAAAAGGACTGAGCAACTTTGAAAAGCCATGCCATTTGCTAAACTCCCGTGCCAAAATTTACAGTGGAGATGCCAAAAATATGCCAGATAAGTCTACCAAGATGCTGGTATTTATTGTTATTATTATTTTTATAGTAGTAACTGTTCAATTGTGGTAATTCTTTCTTTAATAGTATTTTTTGTGGCTACTGTTGCTAAGCAAAACTAGCCACTATGTTATCATGCGCGTAAGTAAGTAGAATGTCCAATTTTCGGATTGGGCTCGGAACTATTCGGTCGTCTGTAACTGGAAGTCGAACGGAAGTCGGTCCGATGTTCATAGTTACCAAGTAGACAAATGTACATAATATTCATTTCTCTTGGTTTTACACGAATGCTATAGTCGAATGTCTGCTAGTCTCATTTTGGACTTAAACGATACCGAACGACTAGCGAAGCTAGATCCTGCTCTCTCCAATGATCGAGTTTTTATCGAATACTCACGCACAACGTGTCGGAAACGTTCTGGTTGCGGGGAGCTCGAGTTTGGTAAGAGTACTCTGCATTTATGTGCTGATCTATTTTGGACCAGTAATCAGACACAGCTTTCAAGCAAGTGAACAGTGTTTCTTCGTAAAAAGATTTTAGGGTTCCGAAGGAACAGATAGAATTTTTTTCAAGAAAACGTTCCCAGAATCGGTGAATGATACACAAAAGGTTTATAAATTGCCAGATCCTGTACATGGAGCATTAAATGCTAAGCTGGACAAATCAATCGGGTATCATGACCGTCTTTTGGCCATGATATAGACCCGATTGATTTGTCTAGCTTAGCATTGCGAAATGCTCCATATACAGGATCGTACAGGATCTGGCAATTTTTAAACCTTTTCGGGGTTACAAAATTTTCCCTCGGGAAACTATTAATTCCCTTCGTTGATCAAAATATTGTCTTGCGAGACACGAACCAGAAAACATCTAGCCTTTGGGAAACGTGAATTCCCTTCGGAGAACAAAATGTGGCGTTAGAGATACAAAAGTACTTCCTTTGGGAAACGAAAATCCCGTCAGGTGACTAGATAGATCACTGGTAGTAGTGAGACACAGAGGAATAGTGCAACATCCATGGTAATGATGCTGTACATGCGAAGCAAAATAGCCTGCTGGACACTGACACGTGCTTGAAAGCTGACAAAGCTGTGTCTGTTGCTAATTGTGGAATGCGACAATAATAAAGCACTTATTGTGATAGTAAGAGACAGAACCATCTAGTGTGTCACTGAGAAGACTTTTGAACCCACTCAAACAGGCAGATTTACTAAAAGACAGTTTCTACAGCACTTGTTTTCTGAAATACATTAATTAAAACATATTTACAGTGTCATATAATTTACAGAGGAACGTTTTAGTGTCAAATCCCAGTCCTGCAACAAGTAAGTAATATTGCCTCTTCTTAAGGTAATTCCTCTGAAATAAAAGTGACAATAGATTTTTGTCCACTTTGTCCACTGAATATTTGTCGTATGATAACTTCAATTTAGAAATGAAAAAGGGGGGTACCCATGTTCATTAAGGAGCAGTGAGGCATTGAAAATGCCCCATTTTGGCATTATTTAATACTTATTATGACAACGTATTCCCAGTAATTGTAAAATCTTCGTGAGCCCAGACTCATAAGAACAAGCATTAAACTACAGTCAATACACTGTGTCAGACACAAATAAACATTTTAAGTTTGATCCAGACAGAAAGCTAAATCCTTGATTAAAAATTTGAAACAAATTTCTTGACGTGGTTACCGACTGCAAAATAGAAAAGACCACCGTGTATCTGCTATTTTTCTTATTTATTCAATTTTCAGCAATAGAAATTAGATCTGTCTTTTCTCACGCAAAGCTTATGATTAGTTGATTACAATGACTGGAAAAAAAATGGGGTGCCCGTGCTCGTTGATGTGCTAGAGCCATTTTTCAACTAACAGAGTTCAATATCAAGGCAAATCGGTCATGTTTTCAATATGTGCGTGTACGAGCGCGCGCTTATGGCGCCATAAATTATGCCCAGTAAGGATGCGCGATGCAATGATAAAACGCGGATGACAAAATGCGGGTGGAAAAATGCGGATGATAAAATGCGAGAGTGAGAAAATACGGTAACCATATTACGGATGATAAAAGCCCGAAAAGGGAAAAATACCTTACGATATTTTAGGTAGGGAGAAATAGAATATCCGTGAACAGAATTCGATCATCACAAACCATTTTTTTTTCCTGTTATGGCTAGTGTAGGAATATCCACATGTTCAGTTAGGAAAATCGCTGTGTGCTGTTGGGACAGATTTCTAAAATTAATCTTAATTTGGTCTTTGTAGATTCCCACGCCGTGCCAGATACGCATCAGTAAACTACCGTTTCATCTGTTACTGGTGAACTATTTAGGTTAGTTTGTATGAAAAAAGACAAAAAACAAAAAAAACAACAACAACAGAAAAAAGAAAACAAGATGCGAACTTATTTCCCCGTAATGTCAATAGTAACTGACCTCTCTTAGGTTGAAACACCAAACAAAATATATTTCTGATATCAGTTGTATCTGTGAAAAATCCGACGATTTTTGACGGGTGTCGCTGGAAAGGGCGTGCTATATTTAGCACTTCTTCATCTCGAGTTTCCTTGTGGTTTTAATGCGGACTATTAATTTTAAAAGCGTTGTTCGCTTTCATTTTAACATTTTATTTACTTTTCCCAATTCGTTCTTTTCTCCAATCCGGACTTAAAGTTTTTTTTTTTTTCAAATAAATCGCAGATTTTACGCTTTACAGTTGCCTTGCAGTAGTATGACAGCTATGTTTAAAAACTGCAGTACATCCGAGAAGAACTCTTTACAAAAGTTTAAGAACGTTTACTCCTTGTGTTCAAGTTTTGTTTCCGCTATTTTAATGGTTTGAAATCTGTTCCAAAATAAAAGTTGTAAAACGTCCTTACCTTCCATTTCCAAAGATCTTATCATCCTGCCGATCGGAAGATAAACAAGCGCTTTCACTATACAAGCACTCAAGGAAATGGTCACCAAAGATTTCGAGAAATAAAGATAAGGTCGAAGTTCAATCGACTAAATTAAATCCATCAACTCACGTTTTCGAAACGAAGATAGATTCAGTCAGACACCTTTGCACACGTGTTGTGCACAGTCTTTTGCTACGAACGCTCTGTGTGTCCAGCAAACTTGTCGACTAGGGTACAGTGAGTAGCCGATCTGTGACCGTAGAAGTGTTTCACTTATTTCGAAAATGCTGGTTTTCGGCATAGGAAATTTGCTGAGAAGTAAATAGCCGAAGTCCCTTGATGTGGTAAACTGGATCGACAGGATCCTGTCGATCCAGTGTTATCTAGTTGGAGAGAAACATTGACCCGGGAGAACCACGTAAATTCCCATTCACTATCTAGATTGGCCGTGTAGCCAGCACGGTTGCTCTAATAGTGTAGTGGTGATCACACCCGACCAGTAATCAGTGGGAGGTGGGTTCAAATAACTTCATTAATTATATATATATATATATATATATATATATATATATATATGCGCATGCTCACTAGCTTGCTAGTTTGAGCACTCTGGTAATGGCTTAGATACTACCACATGTGTAGTATTTGGGGCGGCTTTTTAAGCTTAGCTTCCATCCTAGTCTTCAGCACTTCACTGATGAGGCCCAGAAGGCCGAAACAGTACTGTCTGCAGTTAAATATAGCTCGCTGGCATACAAAGCTTTGCTTTCATGTCCAGTTTGAGCACTCTACTGGGATGAGTCGTTACTGTTGCAATTGCGTATGCTCACCAGCTCGCCAGCTCGCTAGTATATATATATATATGGATATATATGGAAATATATGGATATATATGGATATATATGGATATATATGGATATATATGGATATATATGGATATATATGGATATATATGGATATATATGGATATATATGGATATATATGGATATATATGGATATATAGATATATATATATATATATATATATATATATATATATATATATATATATATATATATATATAATATCGCTCGAATGAAATAAAGTCTCCTCAAGGTCTCCTTATTGGCCAAAGTCGCCTTAAAAATCGCCTTAATTCGCCTTGAGTCGCCTAAAATCCTCTCCTTCCAATTTTGCTTAAGTCGCCTGAAGTCGACTTAAATCACCCAAAGTCGGCCTAAGTTACGCGACTTAAGGTCCCACAGTAGGTCTATCTATCGCTGGAGCAGGTTAAGCATCACTTGTAGTGCTATTGGAAATTTCTAATTCAAGACTGGAACAGGGCCTTTCAAAGTCAGCCATCCTTGAGTTTTACAACAAAATGTTCAAAAGATTCCATCCTCGTCCATCATCTTAATTTCAAGTTCAAAGGGACACCAGCTAGTGTGGGATCATTCGGGACAATGGCCTGTCCAAAACTGTAAGAGAATATTTGACCGGCAATAGAGCATTTTGATTGGTTGATTCTAGTCATTGGCCCTCTGACTTCCTGAGACGTGTAATAATATAATTCAAACAACAACAGCAACAGTAACAGCAACAGACACTTAAACTCAAAAACTTTCATCAACAGCAGGGTCTCAATAATAGTGGTGACGTTCAATATTACGTTTAGATGAGAAACAGTCTCCATAGATCATCGGTCTAATCAATCCAGTCGATGTAAATTTCTTGACTGAGGTCACTTTTTCTTATTGACAGGGCTACTTATCGTTTATATGAATAGGGCGCCTATTTAAAAGCAAATTCACTTGTTGGGGAGCGCTTATTAAAAAGGGGGCGCTTGCTGGATGTAGGAGGCTAAATCCAATATTTATGGTACTCACACTTTTAACTCCACAAAGCCATATTAAGAAGGTCGGTACTGGTACACTCTAACTTATTACTTATGGCTGTGGAAACATGCATTAATAGATAATGTTGTAAATCTTACCCACTGGCCAATCTTATATTTTTTGCCTGACAGCTGTGAAATTAGTTGTCCGCCTGGGCAAGGGTTGGCATTTATTCCACCAATGGGAAGGCCTCCGCATATTGTCTCTTGCTGTATTAATTTCCCTCCAGCAAACCATTCTACACGGTATGTTACATTCTGCCACATCTCGACTCTATTAAGAATGTCGACTTTGCAAATTAAGGTTACCTCGACGATTTCTTCTTTTTTCTTGTAAGTAATCTCAGGAAGGCCAAGAAAGTCATTAGAAAATGGTTCTGGTGGGTCTAGTTAAAAGAAATAAGACAATTAAATTTTAGAGCATGGTGTGTTAGGTTAAAAAACACAAAAACAGCAAAACATGGCACTAAGCAAAGGTTAAGGTTAGTGTTTTAAAAACATAAAAGAATGAATTTCAGACTATCGACCTTCGATATCTTTTTTATTCATTTTATTTTATTTCATTTTTTTTTTTTTTATTACTTTTTATAGAAGAAGAATAACAAGAAAAAGAACAAGAACAAGAACAAAAAGAAGAAGAAGAAGAAGAAGAAGAAGAAGAAGAAGAAGAAGAAGAAGAAGAAGAAGAAGAAGAAGAAGAAGAAAATGGCACCGATAGTTGTTGGTACAGTGGAACCTCGATTTAACGAAGTCGCTGGGGACCGGCCAAATTTGTTCGTTAAATAGAGGGTTCGTTATATCGAAAACGATATAACGAATTTGAGGGGAAACGACTAAAATGTTCTTTATATCGAGGTCATAGCTAATAACTGATTTGTAACACAGGTGACTTCTGTCACGCAATTCAATGCAATTTTCGTCACCTAGAAGTGCCGCGTTGTGAAATGCAATTCATTAAGCGTGGTGGCTTTCAGTATCAATTATTTTTTCTTTTGTTTACAAAAGAACGACACTTTCAGAGTAGCGATTTAAAAATGTTGCAACATAGAGGTTATACGGAAAATTGTCTTTGCAAACAAGGAAACGGGCTTTGGTGTTGTTATGTTGCACTACCCAACATTTCCGGAATTCAAAGAAGATAGAGCAGAAGTTAATTGATGTCGAAATACTATAGTGCCAATGTCTATGACATATAATAAGACGTTGACTGAGAGGTTGCTGTCTCTTTACCATAAGGATTACAAGGATTTGTTGACTGATGATCTGTTCAGCGTTTATCTTTTGTCGTTTGTTGACACTGTAATTCGTTACATCGAGGTAGATTTTACGTTTGGGCTTCCGGATTATGTTCGTTGTATCGAAGAATTCGTTATATCGACGTTTGTTATACCGAGGTTCTATTCCATACATTTTACTGTAACTTTGGCCGGGACCTAGAATATCGTTCGTTATATCGAAGACTTCGTTAAATGGAGGTTCGTTAAATCGAGGTTCCACTGTACACCCAAAGTAGTAAGTAAAAGGTTAGATGATGACCTACGAAGCTACGAATTACCATCAGGACGGGATTATTGTAGAAAACAGCCTCATTAGGAACAGAAAGGATTCTAAGGAAGTTTCTAGAAAGATGAACGAGAAAAAATCTAATGTCAATTGTGTGTCCATTAGTTTTGACGTTGCCATGGGAACTGCAAATTCCATGTGAATCTGGCCAAAAATCTTTTTTTGACATAATTGTTTATTTTTTTTGCAGTTGTCTACATCGAATTGCAGAAATTCATAACATTGTACATTCCATAAGCATTCTGGCTTGATTTTGTATTTATTTCCGTGAAAATGATGATGATGATGATGATGACAACGACGACGATGGTGGTGGTGGTGGTTGTGGTGATGATGATGATGATGATGATGATGATGATGAAAGGAAACGAAACGGAAGAAAAAAAAAAAATCAAAAAGAACAGAATAAAATTATTTAAGTAAGGTAAGATAAAATACGATAGAATACGATAAAATACACCAACCAGAATAAAAAGGGAATCGTTTTAATCGTATTATGTCGAATATATTCTCGACTGGCCATGCGTAAATGACACTAGATATTTGATAAATAGCTGGCGTTGGGCTCCTTGTTGCTTTTGCAGTAAGAGTCCGTTACATTATCTGGCCACATTATCCGTTTACATGACCGTATAATGTCAAGGACTGTACATCTCTCTATATTTTTAATTTTTAACACCTCATGTTATTCTGTAAATATTTATATTAGGGCCTCTGGTTTTTCAGTGATTACTCTTGTGTGCTACCATCAATAAATAAAGTTGTTTATCATTATAATTATTATCATTGCCATCACCCTCACCCTCACCATTACCATTATTATCATTATCATCATCAGGATCATTATCATTCTTCTTCTTCTTCTTCTTCTTCTTCTTCTTCTTCTTCTTCTTCTTATTATTATTATTCTTTTATTTTTTTCTATTATTCCATCAAGAATATCTTATCAGGAATACAAAGAATGTGTTTGCATTTACGTGATTCTAAAGATCTAAAAGGGGGGGGGGGGCATTTAATGGTAAACGGAGATTTGAAGATCTGAGAAGGAGTTTAAAGACATCACAAATCTTTCTTGTTATTCTATAAAATCTTTGCAAATTTACTATCCGTCTTTAATTAAACTAGGCGTAAAATCGCTGGCTTATAGTCCCATATCTTTGAATGGTTATTTTGCTCACCCACTCTCCCTTTTTTGTTACAGTTCTCAGCTTTAGCATAAATATCTTTTTCGAGTTATTAACTATGGACAATTAAGAATTGGTTCATGCTTAGCGTGCGTATATGGAGTTAGGATGCACGCGGGAAGTTTGGAGAGCACGAAAGAAGCGTAAGAGTTGCTCGAGGCGACAGCCGAGAGCAACTCTAGCTTCTTGAGTGCTCTCTAAACTTCCCAAGTGCATCCATAACTCGATATACGCATAGCTAAAAACATGAACCAATTTTTTTATAACATGGCGACAACAACTTGGGCGCGACATGTTTTATTTGTGATTGACTATAAGTTCTGACAATGCACAAAAAGATAAAGTTCTCACAATGGTGAAAGAAAACAAAGGTCATTAGGATCCTAACACGCCACAATCATTTGAGAAACGGATGAGCGAAAACGCTGGTTTCTAAAATTGTCAATGAAAAATTCGCTTCTTCGAATTAATTATAATGAAAATGTAGTCAAAAATACTCAATGAAAAAGTAGAGAAAGAAAGTCAAAATACTCACGTTTAAGTAAACATCTTAGCTTGGCAAAAGTCAAAGGCTCGAAGTAGAGTTTGGTTTGTTTAGAATAATCTTCACATCGCCGAAACTTAGACAAAAGGAACTTGCACTAGACGCGACTGAAATGTTACAGCTAAATTGAAACTGCACGCGTCATCTTATATACGCACGGCCATGCGTACATAGAGATTTCGTTCATGATGGCTCAATAGGAATTAGATAGGACTAGCGCGCGCGCTATGCTATAATTATTCGTGATATATGCATGGTCCTCTAGCTTGGTCAATTACAAATCCTTTTCATTTCGAAAATACTGAAACCAACAAAGCTTTGTGTAATTATAACCCTCAAGGACTGACTCTTGATGATAAGTTACCCAGCGCAAATATTATGAAGTCGTATCCAGCAATTCACATTATGATCATGTACTGGGTTTTGCGACGCTCCGCGCAGCCGTTGCATGGCATGTAAAGCTCCCTAAAGTTCTATTGCTAATTATTAAAGATCGTAGGAGAATATCACGCAAAGGAAAAGAAAAAGTGTTAGGTATTTTTTCTCATCACTTGCTAATAATACTTGGAAGCCCTAGCATCTCAAAGTTTTATAAACTCAGTCACAAGACGAAAATAGCTCTTCATATCATCGTATTATCATAAAAGTACTCCGGAAGTTCTCGAGTTCAACACCACTCCGGCCATCAAAACCTGGGTTTAATTTAGAGAATGTTTGTCTCTATTCTTGATATATTGTTAAAATATTATTCCTTCGGATTATTTCTTCAATTGTCTGCATGATTGACGTTCGGCTTCATTTTTTGTTTGTGCTTGTTTTTTATATGTTTTTTTTTAATTGCAGTATTCTCAAGTGCAACAATTTCCAAAATAGGTTAAGCTAATGATCTTTATTGCGTCATGCGTTACTGTTAGAAAAAATACCACTGAAATTGCTCTGGTTATAAAGGAAGCGATATAAGGCTAACCAAGCAGAAGAGATAATGTTTTCGTTTGCCCAGTCATCATTTATTAGCTTATGGCTAGTAGAGCCAAGCTACGGGTGTAACGTGAGACGCCGGTTAATACATTTCAGTAAATGACACTGTAAACAAGTGAGCGTCTGGACTAACAATTAAATACAGCGAAGGTACCTGACGGTACCTTACACCGCACTAGCCTCAACAGTGGGAACAAATCTGAGTGGAAACAACATGAACAAGCATAAAGTGGCATTATAATGCAAACAAAACAACGAATTTTTCATCCTCTGTATGACGTGTATCTCCGTTGCCATAGGAATAATTTAAAACTGCAGCCTAACACCCGAAAACGTGTACAGCCTTTTCACTACCAGTTGCGAGTGCCCTCAACTTCGCTAGCGCAAGATTCGATTGAGCGCCATTTTTCCAATAAACGCCCTCTTTCTAATAAGTACACTCAACCAAGTATTTACAGGGGCACAAATAACTGGTTAACAGGGATGAAAATGAACTAACATTTTGCAAGCGTAACATACCTAAACAGTGCGGAGGTTCCCCTTCTTTTCCATAAGGGCATGGCTTCATGTATCCTATTAAAATAATTTCAGTGAATTAGATCAAAGGAGCGTAACAGATAAAAAAACCTTTCAATGGGAAATTGTCACAAAACGAAATTTATTGGATTGTTTACCTGCACAATAGGCGACTGAACAGTAGTCGGGCGGTCGAAGATAGTACACGAAATAATCCCCACAGTTCATTATGTTGATGTCGAAAAACTCCCAGCAACCATTATTCAAGTCCAATTTGTTGACGCATGCTTGGCGCACCACATTTTCCCCCATTTTTGCCGGATGACGTCCATTCAACCAAACTGGAGCGCGAGTGCCACAGTGGTCCTGTACCACCATACGTTCTGGTATTTTTCCTCCAGCAAAGCTTGTAAAGCGATACCATCCCAATTGCAAATCACGATCACACAAAGCATTTTCTCCTATGTTCCATGAACCTTTCGTGCTGCGGCGGGGGTTATTGATTTCTGTGTAGGTCGTATTACTGCAACAGTTATTGCACGCCGGGATTTGGGAGACTGAAGAAATAAGGAAGCGAGAATTAATTAACGAAGAAACATAGAGCTTTTTGTTAGAATGCGTTGTGACTTTATACCTGTCAAAACATGGAAACGAAAATACGAATTGAAATGTACAGTCAATTTTTTTAAAGATATTTATTTCTATTATTGATTTCCCTTTCGACTTTCGTAAAATGCGAAAGTAATACGCCTTTGACAATCGGCATTTTATTTCCGCTTCGTAGTTTAATTGAAATTCAATTTGATCATTTGCATTCCGAATTTCCACTTACCACTGTATTGACAGCAACTTCCATAGTAACCGGACGAACAGGAACACTTTCTGTCGATTAGAGTTCCCTGGTTTAAACATTGTGTTAGACTGCAAGGCTGTCTTTTACTCAGTAACGTTGTATTGCATGGCGTTCCACCGCACTGCTCATTTGTTACCACATATCTAGTGCTTGTCCGGGAACCTCCGCACTCTTGGGAACACGAGCTCTAAGTGGACCAAGATGAAAGTTTGCAATCAACCCTTAAAGTTCCTCTGCACGACTCTACCTGCTGCAGTGAAGGACATGGCGTTCCACCGCACAAAGGACGGACCTGTATCGTTCGAGTACGATGTCGACTCCCCCATTTTCCACATTGAACCTCACTGCAAGCTGACCAAGCGGACCAAGATGAAAGTTTACAATCTACCCATTGAGTTCCTTGACATTGTGCCACCTCTTGTAGTGAAGGACATGGTGTTCCGCTACACATAGGAGAAATCTGCACCGTCCGAGTACGATGTCGCCTCCCCCATTTTCCACAGCGAACAGCACTGCAAGCTGACCAATTAGACCAAGGACTCACCTTACAATCCCTTCTATCACAGCGCCGTCGTCTTCGACGTCTTCGACTCCAAGAAAGCGCTGCTAGTAGGTCTAGACAGCAGATGATAATAAGCAGGAGCAGGACATGTTTTGGACTCATGTTTGCCGTTAGTTAGTACTCACAGCTTCTTGCACAACAAGGTCAGATGTGATTGAAAATATACTTATATCACGTAAACCTGCGTGTACAGACACGAACAGACAAAAAAAATACTTCCCTATTTATATAAAGTAATGCATTAATCTTACAAGTGATTGATTGTGAAAGAGCTACAGCGAGGTCGAAGGTGACTGGCTTATTTTCATTAATTATGATATAATGTTGCACTGAGTCATGTCTACTACATTTGTTTGAGAAATAAAAGCAGTACTAAAATTAACACTGAAATACGTTGGAAAATCTGGAATTTGAAAGCGATAGTATTATTTTTATGTAAAATAGGCATCTCAGCAAGTGGTGCTGCAGGTCTTTTAACTCTAAACTCGAGACACCTCCACTGTCTTTAACGATTGAGTACCTTTCGGAGAATCTTGGCCTTTTCAAGAAGGGTTGTCTTCTGAACTACTTCCATAGAGAGTTTAACTCCAATCTTGTCCAAGTAGTCTTCTTTCTTAATTCTTTTGGTACTGTCCCCAGTGCACCAACAGCCCGCTGAGCTGGCGGATTAGCGAAGCAGACAATGAAGCGTGATACACGAACACGGAGCGCGTCCACGAGTGTGAAGCGCGAGTCGAAAAAAGTGGACCCACCACCCGCAATGCTTGTCGATTTTTCTGACCTGAAAGAACAGTTTATGTTGTCAAAACAAGATCGACCCTTTAAATGCCTGACGCGTCACGCCTTCCGAAAACGAGAAATGGATGCAAACAAAGGGTTTTCAGAAGTCCCAAAATTAAATTTAGGGTAATGCTTCGGTCTCTTTTAACCTACAGTTTGTTCTACACTAGAGCTGAAAAGAGAAGCGAACTGAGGATCCATTTTGTTTTTTCATGTAGCGTTACGTTAACAATGGAATTTTCGCGGAAAAATTAAGCGTAGATAATGGTAAGCATTTTACGAATTTGAAATATTTACATAGGCTAATAACGACACAGCTTAAATACTTAATTCTACAGTCCAACTAAGTATTCTAAGCGAGTACGTTTTTCAGTAGATCGTGGATAACAATCGCAGAAGGTCGGAATAAGGTGATATTCTTCGCAAATAATTTAGCGGGAAATGTTTGTGACTGAAGATTTTTTCTTCTTTTTTTTTGGACCGTTTGCGGGACCAATTGCTCCAATTTGCCCGTAGATACCAATTTTAACTAATCTGGATATTGATAACAGTGTAAAGGGCTATCAGAGTTTATCAGAGCTTTTCTGTGGCAGTAAACTGCCTCACCTTTAAAAAGCAACTCGCTGGAAATGTCAAAAAATTGGGTCACGCTCATTTCAGGGCGATTCGGCTGCGATATTTGGCACCTCGTGAAAACAGTGGTATCATAGCGAATGACCTCTCAGTATATCTCAGTCAAATGGTAAGGGGGCAAATATTATTGCTGGTATTTGCAGGAAGTATCTTTTATGCTCGCGTAAAGTTGCCCGGACTTTCGGCCATTTTAGACCACTGCAGAAGCCAACATTATGATGCGGTGATATCTCGAAGAAACATAGGAAAGCCCCATGGCGATTATGTCAATTAAAATCCTCTGGAAGTAGCAACACTGTGATTAGGTTGATCCAGAATCTTTGGTTACGATATAAAGCAAAAACAGAACTTGTTTCACCTTAAAAAAAAAGTGTGATATCAAGCCTAGCTTTATCAAGGTTTGACTTTGACAGTTCGATCGTTAGCTTTGTATATAAGAACTTCATTAATATTAGCTAACGGTAAAGGCAGATTGGTGGGTAATTTTTATGGACTCATTTTATGACAAGAAGTAGTTTAATGCAATGGCATGGTTTTATTCTGTTGCCAGCATTGACCGGATTGATTATAGCTTCTTCGGTTTTGACATTCCAAGAAACTATTTGAAATTAAAAAACAGCCCCAAGAAAATACGCGCGCTGATTGGTTAAAAATCGTGTTTCTATAACTCGACAGAAACAGAAATAGCACGAGCTGTTGACGCAATGATGGCGCGTGCAAAGTGAATTTACATTTTGATGATCAAAGTAACCAAGTTTTGTTTTGTTTTCTTTATTTTTCTTTCTTTCTTTTTTTTTTTTTTTTGTCGCGGTGTTTTGTAAAAGAAATAGAAAATATGTTCTCCGTGTTTCTAGCGAGTTATAGAAACACTCGTGAAAGTTTGGAAGAACTCGAAAAAGTTGTGGAAACACTCACCTGCGGCTCGTATTCCACAGCATTTCTCGTTCCCCTAAACTTCAACTCGTGTTTCTATAACTCGATAGAAACACGATACATGTTTTCTATTTCTTAATTAATATCGATTTTGAAAGCCGTCTTAATGAGAAGACACTTTGAACATCTGAAAGAAAGTATAAATTTTATAAGACGCCACGGAATCTGCAGAGTTTGAGAAGTTTGCTTGTCATATAACCCTTCCCAACATCTAACACCTTTGTAATGACAAAAAGAGCTTCAGAAAAAGTAACTTTATGAGAAACGAAAAAATTTACCTCTGTCAATCGTGCGATCTTTTTTTACTTTTTTTAACGTACCGTCCCATTTTCTAACCGACAATTTGATTTGTTCTTTAATAAAACCCCCAATGTGATTGATTTTCGATCAGCTTGGAAACATTTTCCCCCTCCTCCCAAACAATGTTGATTTTCCTATTTCTAAGACCACGCAGATCACAGCACCTACACAACATTGAATTGGGTGGCCAGGGATATCAGAGAGTTATCGCTAGATGCATATAAAAGACAATTGAAATAAAGCAGCAAAAAAGTACTTGTATCACGTGTTATGTTCTCCACACATGCCCCAGAGGTGGCGCAAGGAGCCATGTTAATTTTTCAACTGGCCGGCCTTCAAGTCTGATTTAGTAAATTTGCGGTTCAACTTGCCGCCATGGAGTCTTTCCATTAAAAAAAAAAAAAAAAAAAAACCCTTCGAAAACCTCCGACAAATATGAATGTTTTGAAATTCTCTTTATTGGAGTACGTATTGCAACAAATTAGATATATCAAAACGCCCATGGAAAAAGAAATTACAAGAAGAATCACTGATTCATCAGTTCTATTGCAACCACTCATCTCCGAAAAACAAGTGTCAAATCACCATTTGTACCTAAAATAAAATAAGCTCGTTACATTTGCTTGCTTTAAAACTCAGCGGTCTCATTCATAACTTGCTGTTGCGTTAGACTTAAAATTCAAAACTTCTGTTCAGCTCTGTGATTTCATCTTCCACCTTCTAGCTGCCATCCTAAGCATGTTTTCAAGGCTATTCCTTTTGGAGTGGCCACAAGATTAAAAAGAAATTGCTCTGAAGAAATTTTTCTTGCCGAGAGAACAGCTGAGTACAAAGGGTACCTTGTTAACCAGGGCTATCCCTCTAAATTAGTTTCTGGTCGATTCTTTAAAGTCTCCGCCATTCCTAGAAATGATTTACTTAGGACTCGTGGAAAGGAAACGAAGAAATTATTTCCATTTGTAATTACATTTAATTCAAATTTACCCGACGTGGGTAACATAATCAGAAAGCATTTGTTCATTCTACAATCCAACTCCAAATTAAAAGAACTTTTCCCTCGAAGTTCTATCATACCATCTTTTCGTCGATCAAAAAATCTCAAAGAATTATTAGCGCCATCTCGTTTCGAAACTGTCGAAGAGGGACAAACAATTCATCCCAACAATGGTTGCTTCAAATGTGATAGGAATAGATGCGACCTTTGTGGAAATTTCTTTGTTGAATCCAAATCATCTCTTAGTTTTCAGACGGGCAAAAAGTACACCATTCATTCCAGACTTTCTTGTGATTCAAAAAACGTAATTTATTTGGCTTCTTACATGAAATGTCGCTTCCAATACGTAAGATCTACCACTACCGATTTTAGAATTAGGTTTCGCAATCACAAGTCTGCAATGTTCACAATCAATCAATCAATCAATCAATCAATCAATCAATCAATCAATCAATCAATCAATCAATCAATCAATCAATCATTCAATCAAAAACAAGTATTAATATGTCGAGATGTAGCTAGCCCAAGGGCCGCATACCCCTCTAATAATTGGGGACACTTGATATAATTGGAAGTCTGCTAACGTTCATCATTATCTAATAAATTACTAAAAAGCCTACCAACTTTTAACTAACGAGATAAAATATTGAAAACTAAGCTAAGAAGGTAAAAGAGCAAATCGAAAAATGTGGACATAAAAAAAAAACATGCTGTTATGAGTTACAAAGAATGAAATCTTTGCAATTGTTGTCTTCTATCAAATCACTTAAATCACAAATCGCCTAGTAAGCGAATGTTTGCCATTATTGTGTCTTAAATTTTGGTATTGGTGTTTACTGTTTTAAAGTTTGATACAAAACCTCGGCATGAATGGTCAATACGCTATGAATCATACATTATTGCTAAAACTGTCTACTTCATAAGGCCCGGTTAATTCACACTGGCGACATAACAACACAACTACACAACGACATAACGACACAATCGCTCATGTCGGTAATTTGGACATTGACATATACACACTGAAAGAAAAGATCATTTTTTTCCTTAAAGTTGCTATGTTCATGCTGTTATGTTGCTGTGATGTCATTATGTCAGGATTTTCACACCCAAACATAACGGGCTAACGTCGTTCTTATGTCGTTATGTCACTAGTGTGAACAAGGCTTAAGAGCAAATGTACACAAAAATCAAAAGTATTTCGGTAAGGCTTGAAAAATCGAATTTGCCCTATTGTTGCATGTAAGTAGGCCTTAGTAAAAGCAAAAACGCTATGTAGTTTTTTTTCTTCAATTATCTTGGTATTTTCCGTGTAATAAGAAATAAAGCAAAAAGAGATAAAAGAGGCTCAGCTCGAAGGGTGGGTATTTCCGAGAAAAAGGACACTATCGATTTCACGTTCAAACATCAATCTAACGAGTGCTAACTGGGCTGAAAATCGACCATTTTCATTCGATTCGCATTTCGCAACTATTGAGCGCAAAAAAGTTGTAATACAACCAACTTAATGCAGAACTATTCCTTGTCCAAAAGAGCCCAGTTTTAAGAATATTGGATTAATCCAACTATTTGGCGGTAAACAAAACCAAAGTGTTCTCCAACGATGAGTTCGTTAGTCGGTAAAAAGAATTGTCATTTTGACCATGTGCCATGTTTCGGAATTCCAAAAGATTTTAGATTCTAACTATACTAGGATAGGTCTTTCAATATGTGTAAAGTTTAGTTTAATTTGGGCAAATGACTAGGCACTCGTCAAAAAAATTATTCAAATCATAGACAAAAAAATTAAAGTAACGCCAGCAGTCTAATGCGTGACCAAAAGTGCTACCATTGTGTTTGTCATTAAATCACTTCAATTCGAAATATCACGGGCATATCAGCACGACTTAAGCATAAAACAATATAAATATGTTTACCTTAGCTGGGTTATCGTGTCTTGACTATCAAACAATATTCCCATCCTGCCATTTTAACGGTGTTCCATAACCTGTACGCATTCGTCTGGTGAATTTGAATCCCCCAAATCGCTTAATATTGCCAAGCTCCAATGTAAATGTTCCTGCGTTTTCCGTTTTGTTTTCGGTCCAATCATTCAACCTGCTTTCAGGCAGAAATCCCCAGTAATTAGCAGTAACAAATAAGCCGCCATCTTCGATCGCTCCACGTCTCTTATTTGCATATTGTCCAGCAAAAGTCTTTGCATACAGGTTAGGGGTAGAGTGGGGATTATTTCCGAAAGAAAAAGTGTTAGAATTTTTCCGATATCTCGATGTTAGTTCTAATTCAGGGCCTCCTTTCTTAGGTAAAGCGATAAAATGCTGCACATTAACAAGGTCTTTGTGGCTTAAAATTCAAACAAAGAAAAGTAACTCTGTTTAAAGCTCTGAAATCCCGACCCTCACCCCCATGTAAAATATGTCGCAACGCACCGGTCTCGGATAAACATCTTCAGTCAAAATGGAGGCCTTTCAAACGTTTTTAAAATGGAAACCCGAAAGTCACACGTGGAATAACGCTTTAGTTACTACTGGCTTAAGAAAACGACACAAATAACACACATAGAATGATACATCCAATAATACATACATGGGACTTGAGACAGTAATTGTTTTTCTTCAAAGTCGGATATGAATACTGACAAGAAATGCAGGGAAAGAATCAGTTTGCAAGATTCAGGATACTACAAACCGAAGTAGGTGAACATGTTATTTTTATGCGTATGCCATTTATACTGCTTGGTAATGCTGACGTTTCGACCTGAAGTATCAAATGCCGAAATGCTGATGATACTTTTGGTCACGCACTCGGTAGCTGCTGGCGTGATTTTGTGTCTTTTGTGAACGATTTTGAATAGTTTTTCGACGAGTGCCTAATCATTTGCCCAAACTAAACTTTACATATATTGAAAGACCTATCCTAAAATAGTTAGAATCTAAAACTTGTGGAATTCCGAGACATGGTAGATGGTCAAAATGACAATTCTTTTCACCGACTGATTAACTCAATTTTGGAGAACACTCAGGTTTTGTTTACCGCCAAATAGTTAGATTAATCCAATATTCTTGAAATTGTCTTTTTTTAGACAAGGAATAGTTCTGCAATGAGATGTTTGTATCACAACTTTTCTGCGTTCAATGGTTGTGAAATGCGAATCGAATGAAAATGGTCGATTTTCAGCCGATTTTCAGCCTAGTTGGGACTCGCTAAATTGCATGAAATCGAGTCTAAAGGTTAACTCGAAAATGTTGTTTTTTCTCGGAAAGACAGAGCTATTTCAAGGAAAAACACTACAACCTGTTTGCACTCTTGCTAGGGGCTAGCTATATCCAGAAGACGAGTGAATTTGAATTTTCTAGCCTTGCCGAAGAAATTTGATTTTGTTCGATTTTTGTGGGAATTTGCTCTTAATAACCCTTACGAAGAGTCCTCAATTGTTTTCCCTCTGTTTTAAAAATATGCCCAGCTTATAAATTTGAGTAATCTTTCATTATCTCAACCATTATCTTCTTAAAAAGACGAGATATGAAGACATCAGATTAATTTCTCCCTGGTTGTACCATGCCGAGAAATGACACAGAAACAAGAAGAAAGAGTTTTCCTTTCAAAGCGCACTTAGTAATTTGAAAACGGCGTTTTCACTCTGAAACTGCACCATGTGTTTTCCGTCCTCACCGGTCATTTTTGGTTTGTGCTTGAAAACACCGCCAGGAAAATTACATGACTATCGTTTTTAAACTGACTAAAACGCAAAGCGTTTGGATTTTAGATCGGCCTAACCGCAGAGCTAAAGGTGTGCGTTTTCAAATTTCTCTGGCGTAGTGTGGACATGACCGTATTGATCAGGGGTTTAGCAAGGGCACAAGGGGTAGAGGGGGGGGGGGGGGGGGGAGGGTTAAGGGACTGTGCAATAACTATCAAGAGGGGCTGAAATTTGAGCCTCGCAAAGAATTGTATTGTGTAGTGCTATCTGCCAGCAAAGGCAAATTAAGCGCCCATTCCCGTTGTCATATCCTAAAATGCCAGGCCATATAGTGAGCGTGATATCGTAGCCATATCAGGTCAGTGACCTGAGTCAGTTCTTTGATGACGTATAAATTATGTGTTATTCATATTAAATCAGTTCCAGAAAGAAATCAGTACCATTGTTAGTGAGACATAAGTGGCAATGGAATCCTTAAGTCAGTTTACTCAGGAATTCTCGCGCGCTCATTGGTTAATTTTCATTGTTAATATGCGGACAAACGCATGAATTTATGATTTTTGCGATACGTCAACGAGCGAGAACGGACAATTTGACATCTTGTTATTGTAAAAAAGCAAATTGACGTCAGTTTTTCATGCGTCTGTCCTGTTATTAGCAATGAATTTCGTCATAACATTGCCAAAGTAGTCTGCGGATCAACTCGGCTATCACCTCGTGGATCCACAGCTACTTTGAAAATGTTGTGACGAAATTCATGATCAATAACAGGACAGACGCATGAAAAACTGACGTCAATTTGTTTATTAGCTGAAAAGAAAAGAAGTCAGACGAAACAACATTTTTCAAAATCATCTATAAAGCAAGCAAACAAAAAACAAAAAAAAAAAACAAACAGTTACTACTTTTCAGTAAGCAACGTATAAACGTAACAGCATAAATGAGTAGTAGTACTATACTAGACAATTTAACTCCCACATTTATTTACAAAAGGCGTAGGATCATCGTCACTCGGCATTACGTATATATTCTTAACTCTAACGTAGATTGTTTTAAAATCACTTTCCCATTGTAGAACAACTTCACAACATGCCCGTCAAAAGGGACTGCCAGTGGAGACATCAATTTCCGGATACAATGACATTTCAGATCAATTTTTTTCCCCAGAAAAATTTCACATACTTTCCTTCGTCTGAATAAGATTAGGTTGAGGAGTAGCACTATTATATGATTAAAAAAAAAACATTCTATCTGCGCTAAAACGTAAGAAATTTGTTTTATGTTTGAGCCGTCAGTTAATCAACAAATGCGACGTTCTCATGGTAACTTCGGTAGTATACGATAGTACCTCAGCTGAACATTTTAGCTTCATATTATCGTCTTTGCTGAATCATCTGGTAATGATTTTGCCTTTTTTTCTAACGCAGTAAGAAACTAAGAAATTTCTTACGACGAATTCAAAATGGCGAATTATTCACCCAATGATTTCAATCCACTCCATATGACGCCATCGCCAACAAAATATTTTATCTTGAAGAGTAATCCTCAAGCTACTTACTAAAAACATAGTACTTTCGAGGTTTCTACCAAAACAAACATTGAAAGGTCCACAACGAAGGTAACGCAGCTTCTCAGTCCTTTGGCTATATCTACTAAACCGTGTACAAGGCAGATTAAAATGTACTTTTTTTATCTTGCTTCTTTTATATACCTGTCCTTTGATACCACACGACCCCATCGAAATACTGATTTAATTGTAATCAGCAGCAGCATTTTGGATGCCTACTTCTTGAGTGGGAACAGGCTCACCCGAGATGCCGAACTTTCCGATGAGAACGCATTCTTCTTTTAACTCCATCCCTTGCAACTCGTACTTGTCAGGTCTTGGAAACGCAGCCTCTGTTGGCATTCCATCCCCAGAATCCCTGTTTCTCAGTGTATTCCTTTGCTGGCAATAGCAAACCAGGAAAATCGCGAGGAGAAATACACCACCACCACAGGAGACACCAATGACCAGTGGAATGGAGATCTTTTCTTTGTCTTCTTTTGTTGTTTCTAAACGAGGAAAGCAAAATTACAAAGGAAAGAAGAAGAAAGTCTCTTTTGACCTATTTGATCGAGTGCAAGTGTATTTTTAAATTAATACCTCAGATGATCGTCAGTCAACAAGGGTATCATAAAACATTGTTTGTGTTATAAGAAACAATGATGACGGTTTACACTATATATTCGTATTTGGTTCTTGCTCTAGAGTGTTAGACCATACCTTCAACCTCCTGCTCAATTTTTAGGGACTCCGGATACACGTTCAGAGAACCCATTTTGCCATCCTCTACCCCTTTTTTCAACGGGGCTAATGCAACTTTATCCCCCACCTTAGTTTTGAAGAAGAGCTTGAATTTTACCAGGACGCTTCCAGGCCTAAAAAGAGAAGAGACAAGATTACTGAACAAACCTTAATCAATTGAATAATTTATTAAGTGCTTTACAGAATGGTCAAACATCACATAGTGCTTACTTGAATGATATAATTTTTACTCCGAGAAAGTTTTCGTCTTGAGAATACTGTTTCCGGATCTGCAATTTTAAACGATAATCTTAATTAGATATTGACACCATAGCGATAGATCTGCTTTCTTTTTTTACACGATTAAACTTTTCTTGATTTTCTTTCTTTATTGTTTCTTTTATTTTACGGTGCCGCTTAATTAATGGCCCTTCAAATAATAAACACATTTACAGAAACTAGTTCCTTCCCTTTTAAAACGAATCTAGCCTCTTACGCAGACGCTATTATGGCTAGTCACGCACTCATTTCAAGAAAAAAAGATTATTGCATAACGAGCACCGAGAAAAACTGTACTCTTGAAAACATACCGACCGCATTTTTTTTTTTTTTTTGCAGAGATTACGTATATAACAGGAACATGCATACGAGACGAAATCCATGCCCCTCCCGTTGAGGCACAATGCAGCAAGGTGCTCAAATAGATGTGGCATTGGGAAAAGACTCAATAACGTCTCAGGTAAAAACTAACAAAAACACATTTAAATGAGAGCCTATCAAAATGATAACACCAAACTGATATATAACAGGATGCATGCATGTAAGGTTAAGAAACAAACTACAGTTCTTTTGTTCTCGTGTATTCTTATTTCCCTGTTAAAGATGATACAAAAGCCAGCTAAATTATTGATTTCCATTGCCAGTGTTCCCTCCATGCATTGGACTGTTGACCGAACTCTATAAGAACACATGACTTTGACACAGCACGATAAACTGCACATGACATAATCTTGATCTTTCCTCAGTGAGCAGTTTAGCAGTCCTTTTTTGTGTATCAATCGTACCTCGTTTTCAAAGAGATCGGACAGCAATTTGAAGGCTTCACTCTTGTTATCCTCCAGCTCATTGTCCCATGGCCTTTGGATACGTAACTCGATGATAAGCTCTAGAATGAAAAATACATACCAATACTTGTCAGAATAAGATATCTTCCACACCCCCCGCCCAAAAAGTAAATAAATAAATAAATAAATAAATATATAAATAAATAAATAATAATAATAAATAAAATAAAACATAATAAAACATAAAATAAATCAATAAATCAACCAATAAATAAACAAATAGATAAATAAACAAATAAATAAATAAATAAATGAATAAATAAATAAACAAAAACAAACAAACGAAAACAGACAAATCTCAAGAGAGGGGGAGAAAGAAGACAAGAAGAAAACAGCAACAAGGACTGGCATGATCATTAAAAAGTAATATATGACAATTACAGAGAAGACCTAGTATGTAGAAAAAACGAACAAACAAAAACAGCAAAAAAAAAAACAAAAAACAAAAAGCAACAAAAATAACAACAATCAAGCTAAGATTAGGATATAAAGTCTTCCTGATTGATTAATATATGTATAATTAAAACACTTTCACAACCTGTCTCTGATTGTTCAGTTGTTGGATGGACTGTGATAGTTGATGTATACATGGTCTTCTCATCCATGGGACCAGAGGACGTGGGTAAAACTGCAACACAGGTTTAAAATAATGCACTTTATTCTGCACTTGAGCAAATGATAGTGTCTCGTAACGTCTTTATCAATTGCAAGACAATCATCTGGACATGATTCTACTGCTCATAGTCGCCGACTGGAACCAAAAAAAAGAAGAAATCCAATTTTGAATGTGGTTTAAAAACATGGCGTCCTTGGTATACATGACATTTTTGCAAGACTCATAGCGAAAAGAGCATTTTCCGTTTAAAAGTTGTCACTGCGAGGATCCAAGAAATACGTGAGCCAACAGCCAATAACCAATTATGAAATTCAGTAGAAGCAAGTTCTATAATTGTCATACTTTTGTTCATCTTGGGTGATAATAAATGCCAGGTTCAGGGCGTGAGGTTTGCCAGCTTTCTTTATAGATATTTTTAGTTCAGGTTTTAACCCACAATAGCAACCTTACATTGACCTCCAATAGAATCATGTACGTAGTTACACTGGCAACTGGTAGCATCATTGTCAAATAGTTTACCAATTTATACTTGCTCAAAACATCGACAACAAACTTACCAGCCTCACAGTGATCTCCCGTATATCCCGCTTTGCAGTTACATGAATAATTGTTGATACCATCCACGCAAGAACCACCGTTGTTACAAGTGATGTTAACACAGTAGTCTACGTCTGGTAACAGAAATTAGAAAAAAACTCAAGAACACGTGGATGAGAATCGATTACCTGATAATTATATTTTTGTGTGTGTGTTTCTCTTTTTTGTTTGGTGTTTTTCTTTTGTTGTTTTGTTCTGTTTGTTTGTTTGTTTTTGTTTTTGATTTTAATGAGGCTTAAGGTGGCTCTATATAGTTTTTTTGGCGCGCGAGGCATGGGTGCGAATGGCGCGAGCGCGCGAGTATTTAAAAGAAAAGTAAAAAACAAAAATAAACATGGCGGCGAGACTTTTATCGCGAGTCGCGTTCCACTTACGCTATCCTTTTTGACCAGAACAAGTGTTCATCAAAAAACGCCCAGAAATGTGTTTAAAAATACACTTCTTTCGTGTTCTCCTGACGTGGTTAAACTGAGAAGCCAATTCGCAGCACTTATCGCGCCGACATCAGAGAGAGAAGAAGGTCGTGATCGTACGCGAAGGAAGTTACAGAGTGGTCACGGTGTACTTTTTATGGTCGGAGGCTTCGCTTTGAGTTCCCTGGGCGATGAAACACCGAAAACAGCTGAAGAGTCTGCAAAGGCGCAACTGACATCGGAAACAAAACCACCATTGCGTGACGAGAAGGGTCGGTTCTCAAGAAAGAAACCCGCTCAAAGTGGAAACACGGACGACAGGACTCGTGGGATAAAGGAGTGGAGGGCAAAGAGGAAATTGGAGTTTCAAGGAATGGTCGAAGATTGGTCCCCACCGAAGAAAAGAGAAACCCGTCTAAGTCAGGTGTGGTTTAAATCTTGTTTTCGCTATACGTGGCACCAAGCAATTCCCTAAAAGTTTTAAGACAAGTGCTTCATCAAGACTTTCTTTGCTCTGAAATAGTTCTCAATTTGAACTTTTGTATTATAGCACAGGTAGCTCAGAGCAAATTGTCAACATAATTATACCTGAACATTCTGACATTTCATTTTAAAATTCCAACATTTTTTGTTACAGTTACAACCTAATAATTACCATTAAAATGTATAAGTTTTAAATTTTTATCAGAAACAAACAAAGAAGGAAAATTGCATTCCACATGGAAGTAGAATAATGGACTTGGATGTTTTGAGAAGTTCATTGAAATGTTGTCAACACTGTAAAGCAGGTGAGAAGAAACATTTTTCTGCCTAAAGAAAATCAACACTAAAGAAAAGTCAAAATGAATTCTCAGTTTTATGGCAAGTACACGCAGCTTTAAGGCTATAAAATTAACAGGTTTCCAAAAAAGAATTATGAGGTTGATAATACATGTATATCTTCAATACATTACAAAACGTCTCATATGCAATCAGGTTGTCCTTAAATTTTTGGGCAAGTTCCCTATAACAAGCAGTTGTAAATTTGCCACAGACCACAAATTGCATTCACTGCATTTTGAAATGTTGTTAGTTTTTGCAAACATTTACTTGTGCTCGTTTATTCCAAATTAAAGGAGAAAACACACTGCCAGAATAAAGTATCAGATCTTCCTGAGTATCAATATATTCACTTTATTTTAAGCCAATTTGTCATTGTGGAACATAACAGCAGAAAAAAAATGTGGGTTAGCCTCAGTGTTCTCAGTTACCTGTGCAGTGTGTGGTACAGAGAATGTTGTCAAGACCTCCAATGAACACAGGAGCGGTCAAAGAGGTCCACTCAGTCAGGATGTTAATTCAAGAGCTGTTCTTGGGTGTCTACATACAGGAATCGGTGAAACCCACCTAAATAATTTACTGTGGACATTAAATATTCCCTCTATGAATCCAGTAACTTTCAAGAGTAGAGAAAATTGGATTGGGCATGCAGTAGAGCAAGTAACAAAGAAAAGTTGCAAAACTGCAATGTCAGAAGAAAGAAATGCTGCTATCAAAAAGGGTGTAAAAGCAGATGACCAAAGCTGCATCAATATCCCCTGCTCATATGACATGGGTTGGCAAAAACGGGGAAAGGGGCGTAACTCTTCAACCGGTCATGCTGCAGTCATGGGTTTAACTTATGGGAAGGTTATGGATTACACTACAAGAACAAAATCCTGCAGGGTTTGCACAAATGCTAAAAAAACTGGAAAACAAGCCAAGCAACACAATTGCCGTCTCAATCATACAGCATCATCAAAAGCAATGGAGCCTATGGCAGCAGTCCATTTGTTCACTGAAAGCCTAAATTCTAATGTCAAACTATCTGTTTATGTCGGGGATGATGACTCCACAACAGCTGCACATATAAAAGAGAAGGTCCCTTATCCTGTAGAAAAGTGGACAGACATTGTGCATGCCAAAAGATCCCTTACTACAAGGCTGTATAACCTAAGCCAACGTGGGAAATTTGTAAATTCATCAACTCTCTCACAGAAAGTTATCAACTACTTGGTCAAATGTTTTACTTATTGCATGTCTCAAAATAAGGGAAATCCATCAGCACTTCAAAAATCCTTAAAAAGCATTCTACCACATTCGTTTGGAGACCACAAAAATTGCAATGAATCATGGTGTGGTGCCAAGAAAGACCCTACTAACTATAAACACTCTGACTTACCCTATGGCAAAGATCTCTATGGCGATGACTTAAGGAAAGCTTTGGAGAGAATCTTTGATGAATATTGTACTGACATAGTAGTTGCAAAGTTATCACCTGGGTCAAATTCGCAGAGAAATGAGGCCCTAAACAGTGTTATAGGCTCAAAAAATCCCAAAATCAGATACTATGGTGGAAGTGAAAGTAATGACTTCCGAGTGGCCTGTGGCATCTCGCAAGTAAACCTTGGATATCACTACATTAGCCAAACACTTGAGAGCCTCAACATTGAACCTGGTATACACTGTATCAGCTACATTGAAAGGATGGATCACAAGGCTACCCAAGACAAACTAAGAAAAAACAGCATTAATTTCAAACGCCGAAGAGCTCAACTACATAAGCAGAAGTTAAATCTTGATGGTAAAAAACAAGCTAAGGAAGGAAACACATACCAAAGTGGAATAGGACTTAACCTGGATCCAAACAATTCTACCAAACTGATTCAAGAATTCGACATCATCAATTTGAAAATTTCAAGTGAGGAGCTGAAAAACTTTGAAACATGCATTCCTGAATTAACGATCAGACCAGTGGCGGAGAAATTTCCCTATGACAGAAACACTGTTTACAATTTCATCATTTACGATATTGAAACAAACACGTCTGGAAAAACCGCAGAAATATGCCAGCTTTCAGCAGTTGATCAATCAGGTTTGCACTGTTTCAACGACTATATATTACCTTTGAGGGATGTAGATATTCATGCTACAAGGGTAAATGGTTTAAGTGTCCGAACAGTCAGAGGCGTCAGGACCCTGTTCAAAAACAATCAACCAGTCGAAACTGTGTCACTTGGAAAGTCACTCGAAAATTTTCTAACCTACTTGGAGAAAACTGTCAGGCGTGTGAAAGGCGATAATAATATTTATACTGTTTTAATCGGGCACAACTCTCAGGTTTTCGATAATCCAACTCTTCTTCGTCAAGGTGGACATCAACTTTGTGAAAAGCTTTCCTGTCTTAACGTTTTCTTTTCTGACACTCTCCCTGTGATGAAGAACTTGGTCAAACGTAAACATCCCTCTCTGGTCTTACCGGATGGTTCCACAGTTAAATTAAATCAACAATCCATTTATCAGACACTTTTCCATGAGCCTTTCCCCGCACACGATGCAATGGAGGATGTTAGAGCTTTAAGAAGAATAGTCTTCGACTCCCGTTTGAACATTTCAGAGGACATGTTGACAGAGAACATGTCAACAACACAGTACGCAGAAAACGACATGAAATACCTTGATCGTCGCTACGAACTCCTGCAGACGTTCCGAGGAAAGCTTTATCATCCAACAAACGCGGAATTCCCCATCAAGCAACAGATTGCTGAAAAAATAGCCGGAAGTGGTATTTCATATCGAGATCTTAAGAATGTTTTCGAGAAGTTCGGAGCAAAAGGGCTTGTTGGCGTATTGTCTCTGCCTCCATCTTCAGCAACTAGCAAGGCTCCACGAGTGACAAAAACAACCCGTATTCTAGCCAAGATCGTTGAGCACTTCAAAGCAGTGGAGGAAACCACAAGTTAAAACGCATTTCCATAAGTATTACAACACTTATTAGGTATACTTTTCGCCGTCGTGGGGAAAAATAAGCTTCTACATCCCGCCTAATTCTCAACTAGCACGTGCGAAGGAAGCGAAACGTGAGCATGCGCAGTACCGTAACTTGAAGAATTTCTATTTTGATGACGTCACGAAAATACAGGGGTCTTTGGGTGATCTAAAACGCATATTAAGCGCGTTCCAGACGGTGAATTTTTTTGAAAATTGGCACATGGATAGGATTTTTCTTTTTCTCGCTGTTAAGCAAAAATCATCAAATTTTATACATACGTTAATGTAATATGCGTAAAAAACGAAAATTGCGAATTCCTCAGAAAAATTATGTACAGTTTTTCTTGTAGCTTTGTCAGTTGAAACTCCTTGTGTGTTAACTGTGTTTCCCCCAAAACAAAGAAAATTCACCGTGAAGAAACCTAGAAACACCGTCTAGAAATCAGGCAGGTTAAAAAAACAAGCCAAGCATTTCTATCAGTAGTTGCCATAGCAACAACATTTAGGTTCTGAAAGTGTCTTCCATACGTAGCCTAAGGCTGTAGGTTTTTTATTATTGACCTTCTACCGAGTGCTATGTTGTAAACATTTGCCAAGGGAGAAATTACTAATGCATATTTAATATCCAAAGCTTTGTGAAATACTATATAGAGCCACCTTAAATAAATTGTTTTCAGTTATGTTAGGTCGTGGAAA
Organism: Orbicella faveolata; assembly: GCF_042242905.1. Taxonomy (NCBI): domain Eukaryota; kingdom Metazoa; phylum Cnidaria; class Anthozoa; order Scleractinia; family Merulinidae; genus Orbicella; species Orbicella faveolata. The sequence goes on from NW_028301564.1 coordinate 20,249,152, forward strand.
CGGCATCATCACGGATAGGTTAACATGTGCAGCTTATTGGCTTCTTGATTTTTCCTCGACACAATCTGAGACACAAATTTGTGCACCAATAGTTGCAAAGCAAACAAACGAAAACAAAATAAAACAAATCCAAATAAAAATGGGAACAACCTTTGTGTAGTACAAATGTACAGTTAATATTGAAATGGTGTGATTATGTTGTTTCAGTGACCATCGCTTGATTCTCAGAGGGTGGATAATATGCAATGAGGAGAGCGTAAACTATCAAGAACGTAGGAAGAGTAGACCGTGTGGAATCACACTCTCGAATAGTTTGATTGTACGGTACGTGGCGTCAAGACTAGCAAGCTCGCTTCAGGATCGAGCGGCCGGCTTAGGTTACATTTTTTTGCTGGGGACATTGTGCTGTGTTCTTGGGCAAGACACTTCACTCGCACAGCACCTCTCTCCATCCAAATGTATAAATGGGTACCGGCAAGTTTAGTGTTGGGGGTACGTAATCTTGCGGAGGACTAACATCCCATCGAGGCAGAGTAGAAATACTTCTAGTCGCTTTATGCTGCTGAAACCAAGATAAACACCGGCCTGATGGGCCACTTGGCTCATGTATAAACTTTACTCTTACCCTTACGTTTTATGCATTTCTTTTTAGCTTATTTGAGCTTTCAGTTATTAGTTTCGATTATTTGAAGGTCTTCTGGCGGTTCTATGAAGTCATTAAAAAGGTAATAGATTCAATGTTTTAAATTTCCTTGGAATCTGTAACTGTTACAACACAAATGCTACAGTACACAGACATACCAGTCTCACAACGACTTCCGGTAAACCCTGCTAGGCAGTTACACGAATAATTGTTGACACCATCAACGCAGGAACCACCATTGCCGCATTGGTGGCTAACGCACTCGTCAACATCTGTTAATAGCAAATGAATCAAAGAAATATTAAAATATGAAATTTGCACTTGTCAAAGTTAACCACTGTGTATACTTCTACCACTTCCACCATCACGACTACTTTTACTATTACTACATGAATTTTTACTACGACCATAAGGATGACGATTTCCTTCGACACCGACTTTCGCGTTGGCATCAGCGGCAGCGTCAGTATCCACTTTTTACTTACCAGTCTTCCAGGGATCTGGATGGAATTGTGCTAAGCAGTCATGGGGAATATTTTTCGCGCGATCTATGTGCATAGCTTACCTTCTCTTAAATTTAATACATACACGTTCATATTTTGATCGAGCTTACTAGAGTAAATTCGTATGACCCGTTCCTTATATGTTAATGAGGCGCATAATATTCTAATGACCAGTTTGGGTACGCAAGAGGTCGTTTTGCCGTTGGAATGTAATGGACTGTTTAAAACTGAACCAGAATCTTATTTGCAAGGGAAAAAAACAGTGAAGGTGCGCGAAATACGCGTAGTACTTTTGAATATTCTTACCATTTTTTTTTTTATGTTACATTACATTATATGGCTGGCTTTCTTACGCCTGTGGCCAAGAAACATTCGTGCCGGTACTTGCACGCCGGCATACAAACATCGGAAGAAAACAATATCTCATTTAAGGCTTGTTATTCAGAATAAATGTCCACAATTAGGAATTTGAAGGCCTAGGAGAGTAATCTTTTCCATTCAACCTTAGCTTCCCAAAAACTTGGAAACGGGGACAAAAGGTACGGAAATTTCCCGGGAAATTAAATTTTCCAAAAAAGCGGAAATTATTGAATTTCCGCAAAGCGAACCACCCAACCGAAAATACCGGAAGGAAAATCAATTTCAGGACAAAATTCCGGGTAAGAAATTTTCGAAGATTTGGATACACCTCGCGAGGTTGTTCTTTTGTTCCTAAATTCCAGAAAATGCTCTTCCATTCGTCAATGCAAATTTCCAGAAATTCAAACCGGAATTTTTCACGAAATGGAAATTGCCATTGGTTTCAGTTTGGTGCTGCTTTTTAAATTGTTTTTCTCATTACCATTCACTAATTCTTAATAGCATATAAAAAACGGGTTATACGAATTCACTCTACTTAGCGCTTAGGCGCAACTTGTTTAAATAAATTATTGATTGATTGATTGATTGATGGATGGATGGATGGATGGATGGATGGATTGCTTGATTGATTGATTGATTGATTGATTGATTCATTGATTCATTGATTGACTGAATGAATGACTGACTGAAATTAACTTACCGGATTCACAGTGTCTTCCAGTAAAACCCGCCAGGCAGGCGCATGAGTAACTGGTTATACCATCGACACACGACCCTCCGTTACCACAAGTGTGATTGATACAGTAGTCGATGTCTGTCAAAGCAAAGCAAAGAAAATAGGTATTAAGATCAAAACCTAATGATAGAGTTAATTATCAAAGGAAATACATTACCCTCACAGTTCTTTCCATCACCGCTTAATCCAAGTGGGCATGGACCACAGCTAATTGTGTCGCTATTTGCAAAGCATGTCACATTTGGATAGCAGGCATCAACGGTACAGTTTGTGATTTTTACATCACAGTCGGGACCGGTAAAGCCAACGTAGCAGTTGCACGTGTAATTATTCACAAGGTCGATACAGGTCCCTTAAAAAAGGACAAATAAAATAAAGAAAGGTAACCAAAGAAGAGAAACAAAATGTTTCCCTTACGATAATAAGCAACATACACACATTAGAGACCCTTCTTTCTATCATGTCATATTTTGCTTTGTAGCTTGTTAAAAACTCTCCAGATTGAATTCTTCTCTGAAAGGAGAAGGCAAAGGAAGTCTTGATTTGGCTGTTAGCAAATGTGATTGTGTTTACATGGGGTGCAATTAATTCCGCCTTAAGTTGTTGTAAGTTGCAGTTCTTCCCATGTTCTTGTTTGAAAGCGACGTTATGTTTTGCACCCGTGCTCCCCCAAAAATAGTACATTCAAGTCGTAAGCTTCTCAGGTGACTGCACTTAAGCTTACTAATTGCTGACTAGGTAGAAAAGAAGCCAATTAACCGCAATATTTTCATGTTGTGAAATATACTGAGATTTTATCTGCAATGGTTATAGTGCTATCTACATTTCAGTGGGATAAAATGAAGAATACTTGACCAGTCAAAATGTTGAACGTTGAACGCGAGAGGCGGTTATAGAAAGCAATCACTGCCAACTTTTTATTTATACTGCACATGCTCAATACAGCTTCTGCTACTGTTCTACCGTCTTCCCTCAAATCCCTTCTTTAATGATATGCCGCAAAAAGATAAAACAATAATACAAGTACAAACAAAGAAAGAAATCTGCATACCGTTTACACATGGAGATGAAAGGCAGTCGTCAATGTTTACCTCACAACTCACACCAGTGTAACCAGTTGGGCACACGCAAGTGAAGTTGTTAATTTTATCCAGACATTTACCTGATGAAACGTTTCAAAGGTACTATTAGTTTTCCAAACACTGCTTATGATTACTCAGTTGTATCTTTATTCAAACTAATCCGTCGCGAAAACGGAGCTTTTCGAAAACGCTCTTCGAAGCTGAGGAATTTGAAAACGCCCGCTTTGCCTCTTAGTGTGGACGGAAAACATTTTGAAAACGGAGTTTTTTTTTTTAAACGATAACGTAATATTAATCTAGCGATTTCCCTGCACAAGCCTGCCTCAGAGACAAATTCCAAAGAGTCAGTGATTGTTGTGTTTTCAAATTTCTCGGGCGTAGGGTGGACGAAAAGCATTTGATGCGTTTGCAAATTTCTCTGGCCTTGCAGAAAGATTGCCTGCTAAAGAATTTTGTCCAAGGCCATTCAACGTCAAGGACAAAATAAAAGGTTTTAATATATAGATTTAGCCAAGCCTACAAGCGGAGATCTTGGGTCGAGTTGCTAAAGAAGAACCCGGCCCTGATTACAACAAGTTAACCTGGCTTGAGCCGGCGATCCTATCGAAAAACCAGCACTTGGGCTTGATGGCTTCACCTTAAATTTTCAAAACTTTAATTAAGGTGGCTCTGAACCTTATGCACAAAAATTCTTTTTTAAATTTTGCAAACGGTTGCGTCTTTTCATGCCTACTAAAATTTTATAATATAAAAAATTCACCGTGCAGTTTTAGAATTATAAACCCTTACAGCTGAAATAAAGGGTGTTTTGTTGCTATGGTAACTTATTGTGTCGCGAAAATGATAACAACGTGTCTACCAATAATTGAGCAGTTTTTTGATACCATGACTGTAGCATCAAGTGACAAAGAATGGTTATAATGACCCATCACAATCTAACTGCTGGAAATTGCTTTGAGCCACCTGAAGCGTCCACGAAACCACCTTCTGTTAGCAAACGCCAGTGGTTGTCATTTTCATTGGTCGTTTACGGGAAGTTAGTCCATCACGGTTTGGTGATACCCAGCAACTTACTTACCGCGAACGCAGGGAGAGGACTGACACTCGTCGATTTCAACGTAACAATCATAACCAGTGTAGCCACTTTGACACTGACAGGTATAGTTATTGACATGATCGAAGCATACTCCTGGTGAAGTAAATCAATTGAAATGAGAAAGCAAGTAAATAAAAGAATCCCGGCCAGAGGGATTCATCATGGATATGGCAAGAACTAGGGTCAATGTGACTCGTGTTTATAAATTATAAGTGTGGTTAGATACAATTTGATGTTATGCGTCCGAGAAAATTTGGTGCAGTTTTACTTAAGTTTCAATAGTAATTGGCTTTCACACCAAACCAACAGTGACACGTTCGCAGACGGCCAAACTGTTTTGTCCATGAATCATTTACTCACCATTTTTGCAAGGTGACGAGTCGCATTCGTCAATGTCAATAGTGCAGTTCCGTCCACTGTATCCGGGATCACACGAGCATCTGTAAGTGCCAGTGTAGTCGATACATTTTCCTGTGCAAACAAAACGCTTTGATCATTCTTGCCATCATTGAATCGAAGCTTACGAGTAAGAGCCATTAGTAAAATTGTACGATCATAGAATATTACCCAAGGTATAAACAGGACTATATAATTCCATTTTTGTTTTAAATTAAGTCCACCACTTACCATGAATACAAGGAGAGGAACTACAGTCGTCATAGTCAATGGCACAGTTGCCTCCAACGTACCCAGGATCACATATACACGTGTAGTTGTTTATTCCATCAATGCAACGGCCTTGGGATGTGAAATAAGAGTAATATTAATTGCAATAAGTTGGGCCATTACAAGGGAAGCAAAAAAAAAATTATGCAGATTTCATCGGGTTTTTAAATCTGAATCTCCGAGTTTCAGGATTTGCAGGAATATTTGCGTTCTTAAATAGAATTTAGCTTATTGCATTTTTAATTGTTTAAATTGAATCACTTTCTCTGCGGCTATGTCCTTATATAAGACAGGGAGACTGAAGAGACGAAAATGAAAGAATTAAAAACATTTTGAGTTATAGTTTTACGGAAAAGGCTAATATATATCTTATGGTATGGACATTATAGCATAATATGCGAGATGAAACTTCTATCCAGCATGTGTTCATCATGACATACCTCGAAAACACGGATAAGCCTGACACTCATCAATGTTGGTGTCACATTTGTCTCCGGTGTATCCAGGTACACACTGACATTCGTAAAACCCTGATCCCCTGGGCTTGTTTGGATGAGGCACACAGGTTCCATTGTTCTGACACTGGCAGACGACCAAGGATACAGTGATATTAACGTAAGAGGTAGCTTGGCATGCGTCCGTGGCTTTGAGGAAAAACTGTGTTTTTGCATCATTAGTAGCGTTCCATATTAGTACGTTATCGCGCACCACAGCCTTGGTTGGGCTTCCGTCCATTAATGAGACCTTGACAGGCATGCCTTCCGGGTCTACGACGTCAACAGGCAACTCGAGGGTCTCTTGAAGCACTGCGAAGTACTCGGTAGTTTGTGAGAATTTAGGTGGAAGGTTAACTAAAAGTGTGAAATGATATCGAAGTATTAGTAACATTTTTATATAGCGCACGTATGGACGAGAAACGTATCCATGGAGGAAAAGTGACAGATATACAAAGCCATAAAACTATTCCTGAAGAATTCAATGTCGTAAAAGTGATTAGAATTACCTTGACGCTTTGTCCACGCGTTAGCGCTTACTTCTGGAAGGCACTGATAGCACCAGTCAAGAGGATTAGTCTCGTTTGGAGCGAAGCAGTAACGATTAATGAAGCAAGAATTATTCTATTATTTAAAAAAGACAAAAAATACAGTCAAAAAATATAGTCGCTTCTCCTCCCCCCCCCCCCCCCCCTTCTGCCTTCCCTTGTTCTTTTTTTCTTTTTTTTTTTTTGCATTCTTACATGTATTTTTCGTCTTCTTCTTTGTGTGGGTACCAATAGAGAAGATTCTTACATACACTCAGTAGAAATTTTTATCACATTTCCAAACACCTAGTTGTTTGTCAAAATCACCCATTTCGGGTCGTATTTCCAAATCTGTTTTCCATGTTTGGAAATCAAATCAAACTTGTCTCACGCCGGTATTTCATAAGTATCGGTACGTTCTTTATTACCGAGGTTTTGAACTGTCCTCAGGGTATTTAAGTAACATTATACTTGCCTTGATGGAGCATCCTGTAGACACATTACAACTCATGCAAGCCGAATCATAGGATATAAATGTGAGATTTTCATTGCTCTTGTGTTCACCGTCGTTCGATACGGATATCATCAGTCCGGCTGCTGGAGTCCCTTGATCAGTCTCATGGAAATGCCCTTGCCTCACTGGTGATTCAGGTAAATAACAGTCTGCAAGCACCAGGTCTGTCATCACACCAGGAAATCTTAGCTCGGTATTGTTTGGTGTCCAGGAACCACTTACTACCTTCGCATAAGTACATTGAAAACACCAAGTGAGTCTTTTTTTTTTTAATAATTCTAATGGGAACTAAGAGATACAAATAGTACACCATCTAAAGCACTCTGTCATAACATGCCACTTCCGGGTTATTACAAGTTATACAATCTCCATGCCTTGTCTCGGAGAACGAATTGAGAAATGAAAGAGTTTTTATTTTTTATTTTTTTCGGTTAGACCTGAAAAACGTTCTTTGTCAAATCAATGCACAAAACCGACGAGTTAACATTGCTGGCGCTCTTAATTCCAAATTGTTGCAAAGAGCAGAACTGAATAACTCCTTTCCAAACCGAAAGCCACCATCTAATGCTGACATAAACCGTTTTAAGTCTTCCTTTACACACGACAGTTAGTAGACACTTTAACCGGAAGACTAAAGTTATCGACATATATAGTTTGTAAGGTCAAAGATGAGTTCCCTGGTCCTTGAACCCAAGGATCATTCTTACCTAAATAACGACTGTTGAAAGTCACTTTTTCCTATTTCAGTGGTTTTCAACTTATTAAAAGTTGTGTTGTTTATGAGTGTGTACATGTTATATTCATACCAATGTTTGGCCAAATATTATATGTAATTAAGTACCCAAGTGCCAGCTGCTTACCTTGAATTCCATCACGTGGCAGGTCATGTTTGTAGAATTTAGAAAATCAGTTCCGAGGACTGTAACCTTCCTACATGGTCGTTTACGCATATCGCATAAACCATCACCTTGTAACCTAGCAATGGCACAAAGAGTGCAAATTAGTGATGTTAAAGGCAATTCCCTGAAAACCATAAACAATTAAATTAAATTATATGACCTGTCAAGTGGAAAACAGAAGAAACCAGATTGGAAAAAAAGCAATCAAATCTTTTAACAATTGCCAAATCAATTTGCTTAAGTATTAATGAATGGATGGATGGATGGATGGAGGGAGGGAGGGAGGGAGGGAGGGAGGGAGGTAATGAGTGAGGTGGATGGATGGATGGATGGATGGATGGATGAATGGATGGATGAATGGATGGAGGGAGGGAGGGAAGGAGGGAGGGAGGTAATGAGTGAGGTGGATGGATGGATGGATGGATGGATGGATGAATGGATGGATGGATGGATGAATGGATGGATGGATGGATGGATGGATGAATGGATGGATGAATGGACGGAGGGAGGGAGGGAGGGAGGGAAGGAGGGAGGGAGGTAATGAGTGAGGTGGATGGATGGATGGATGGATGGATGGATGGATGGATGGATGGATGAACGGGTAGATGGATAGAAAACCTCATTTAACCACGGTAGTAGCTTTGAACAAAAATTACAATACATTGCACTTAGGTTCTTCCCAAAATCTGTGAACTACAAGGTGTATCTTTTTAGATTACCTTGAAATTGTTGGTTTTTGGTAAATGGACAACGAGCAATCCTCAGCTGTGTAGTCTTTGTTACAAACACAGGAACCATTGACACATTTACCATTAAACGTGCAGTCATTTGGACATAACAGTTCAGCCACTTGTTCTACAAAAACATCAACTGTAGAATTCTTTTCACCAGTATGATTTGCAAGCATGGATAAATTCCTGGCTCCTAGTTTTCCACACTCATTCATTAACAAGGCCACACTTCCAGTTGCAAAAGAGAAGTCTCCTGTGTACTTTTAATGAAACAACACACGAACAAAAAAAGTATTTCCATGTGCATTAGGCTACCACTCTACATTTTTCTGCTGATTGCTGGTTTTTTTATCAACATGTTAAAATGTAAAGGTTAAAAGTTAGTCAATGGTTCCATTATTCACAGGTGACAAATTTGCAAAGTCAACATTTGTGTAATCGTGTTCAAGGAGACAACATTTTTGCGGAATGCAAGGAATAAATCTCTGATAGGTCGTTGTTTACCTTTTTGGGGGCTGCGTTTCGTCGTTAAATGCCTAGAGATTTGGTTGTGGACCTCACAAAAAAGTTCTATTTCGAAAGTGACATTTAAGTTCAAAATGTTCAAGTCGAAAAGTAAGGTTATAAAACGTAAACATCAATAGGATTCGATAGATGAATTTTTCACTCTTTTATTTCACAAAGGAGATGTAGATCGCGACGTTTCGACTGCTATACTTCTCGTCTTCATCAGGCCATGAGGTCAATTGTTGCGAGTCGCTATTTGAAGCATCTTTGTTCGCTGCTATTGGTGCATTACGATCCTCGTTATCATTCCGACTTTGTGACGCTGTTACCTCATAGGTCCGCATTCTAACTGACCGCCTGTTGTACTTTCTGATTGCAGGTATCCATGCTTCAAGAATTTCGATTCCACTATCTGTATTGAGGTTATTTGGATGAAATCTTATATGGATTGCTTCCTTGACCCTTCGTGTGTACCAGTGAGGGTCACAATCAATAAACTTGATCTCGTCCCAAATGGGTAAATGCCCCGTATCTTTTGCCTATTCGGCATTTACCCATTTGAGACAAAGTCAAGTTTATTGATGGTTACCCTCATTGGTACACACAAAGGGTCAAGGAAGCTATCCATTTAAGACTTCATCCAAATACATCAACAGACATATTGGAATCGAAATTCCTGAAGCATGGATACCTACAGTGAGAAAGCACAACCGGCCGGTCAGTTAAAATGCGGACCTATAGGGGAACAGCGTCACAAAGTCGGAATAATAATTAGGATCGAAATGCACCAATAGCAGCGACCATGGTACTACAAATAGCGAAACGCAACAATTGACCTCATCCCCTGATGAAGGTGAGCAGTATAGCAGTCGAAACCGGTCGCGATCTACATCTTAAAGTGACTCCTTCGAAAGATAAAAGGGTGAAAAATACATCTATCCTTTCTTCCACCACGATGAATAATACACACATTTTTTAAGACATCAAAAGGATTATAACGAACTTATTTTTTAATATGTATATCTTGTTAATCTAGGTATACAGCTAAGATTATATTTTCAGTCATGATAGACCCTAAAATAGTCATGGGTTGTTCTTGCACGGATGTGGGGAACGCAAGTACCCTTGGGTAAGGTGTTAAATTTAACTTCCAAAGAAAGCATACTAACCTCGACATCAGCCGAACATGTATTAACTAGTGCTTGTACATTTACTCCGATTTTCGCACAAAGTTTACCAATCTTAGTCTCGGATATCCTCTCAGCACAGTAACGGGTAGCGTTTTCCTTGGGCACTGATCCAAGCTGTACTTCTCGTCTTGAGCGTATGTGCAGCTGGGGAGTTTCTTTAAATAATTGGATGTCTTCTTCAGTAAGATTATCCAAATAGTGGACATCCCTTTTCTGTCGATCACACAAGTTTGTAGGTGAAGTGGGATATACGGGCTTCATTTTTTTTCTGAATAGGGTAGGAAAAGCCGCTTCAGATACACTCTCGCACTTAGGTTTGTTGTATTCGCCTATTTTTGGACATAGACACGACTTGGAATACTGGATATCGCCATCCTGTACATCAGAGGGAAGAGTATCAAAAAAGCTGTCCTTGGACCCTAGTCTATGAAAAATAATTATGATTAAAAAAAAATAAGAAACAAGCAAACAATTCTTTCATTAAATGAAAATATGTTAACTTCGTCACGTCTTGTTTGGTAAATCTTGATTTTTTAATTAATCCACTGTAACCATTCTTTTTGTGTGTGTGCAATTTAACTGCACTATGGTCATCGTCATCAGCACCATCATCATCATTGTCATCCTCATTGCAATCATTATCATAAAATTAAAGCAACTAAAAGCCAACTAACAACAGATATATTTACAAGTTGAGTTTCTAAACTACCTAAAAAAATAGTGTTTGTCTTTGTTTACCTCAAATTGTACCCGTATATATCTACTTGTGCCTTGACATTGGGTCCATTGTACAAACACAGCCCCTTTTCGTTATTAATATTGCTGGCCCTTGGTGTTTCGATGATGAGATCAAGGCCCCAGTAATTCCTTCTTATTACAACTTTGGAGCCTGAAGGAAACAGGACCTTAAAAAGAGTACGTTTATCGTTAATCAACAGATATATTTCTAAGCCAGATACATTAAAATCACAAACAGAGTCTACATTTGTGCGATCCAAGAAAATAGAACCCACAAATCGTTGTTTTAAAGCACAGCTATGGCGTATGCAAATCGCACTCTTACTGACTACTTGTATATGTCATGAAGACTCCAATTGCTTGGCTTATATAGTTTGTAGCCATCATCAGCCATTGTTCAAAATTAAATTTATGAGACTGCAACGTAGATGGTTTATGTTTACGCTACGGGGTCGATTTAGCGAGACATAAAATAGGGTATAGATGATGACCACTCTATGACACTGTTGATCTGGTCTCGTTGGACATTTCCCAAGTCGTTTTCTGGTTTGGGTTAGGCCTGTAATAGGACGTGAATTTTAAGTTCAGGTCTGAAACTGGGCAGGCCGGGAGAAGAACATATCGTGCTTTGAAATAACGTAGTGTTGTCTAGAGGATATTTGCGCTCCCCAAGCCAAATCATCGGAAGTAACGCTGCATTATGTATATAAAGAAAGAACGACCAAAGGCAAAAACATATAGTGACAAAAACTTACTTCGTACTCGCCATTTATTCCCTGTATGACATTTTTAATGGATATTCCTGGTGCCAGGCAATTCTTGCTTCGTTTTTTTACTGTTATTGGAGTGGTAGTGTCCCGAGTCAGATGGTCGTTGCAACAGCTAAACTCGATGACGTCATTGTGATCTCTCAAAATTGCGCCACAATTACATGTTACAGTATTGCCGGAGTTGCAAGCCCATTGCCTTGTCTGAACCTGGAAGAAAAAAAACAGCGCCTTATTGTGTCTGCCAGAAGTATAATTCGAAATATCAACGCATACATAGGATTATTCTTCGGCATTGCAGCTCCCCTTATGACCAGTTTTCTCTCATCATATTCAACGGGTTTTCGTAGATAATTGTTAAATAGATTCCATAGTTATATCATAACTATTTCTTACCTCAAAATATCTTTCGGTGTTTCTGTACAAAAGGAAATCGCCGATGCCCATAAAATCGAACCAGCTAAAATGGCATAAAAGTGGAGAGTTTGATTGTTTGTTTTACGTGTGTACCATCCATTCCCTTGTTAAACCGCAAGCTATATACATGTTCATGTTATGATGTTAATTAATTCTCAGTATCAGAAGAATCAAATATTCCAAAGAGTGGAAAAGTTGAACAACATGTTGAATGATGAATGAAGGTTGTAAATAAAAGGTAGAGAAAACCATCTCAAAGGCCTAACATTGCATTATGAAGCTGTCAGTTGGGGTGAGTCAACGAAAGGAGAATGAGGCGAGGGCGAGAGTAAGCGGGATCTGGGGAAGGACGTTCTTTCTTCACGCCGTTCCCAACCTATATACGCGGCTCGACTACTACTTACCGAACACCTTGAACAAGCTAGCTTAAAACACCATTTCATGGAGAATGCAAGAATAGCTAGGACTTGAATGATAAAATAGTTAACTCGCTACGGTTTCTAATATATAGATTTAGCCAAGCCTAAAAGCGGCGCTCCTGATTGCAATAACTGACTGTAAAGGGAAAAGAGAAATAATTTTTTTTTTGATCAGAAACTCAAAAAATGATCAATTGTGAGCATGTAATTGTCAGCGTGTGGGTTTGCGATTTTTCTCAGTTAAATTTTAACAAACTTTACCCAACAAGCCTAACCAAGATTGTAGAAATTACGTACGCAATATATCAGGGACTTTCCAAGGGACGATTGTTCAAGGAATATGTCAAAAGAAAAGTTAACAACGCGCCAGGGGTTAATTTGCGCCGAAATATTGCCTATTGCCTTCCTTCTCCCCCAGAGAAATAACGTGACTTGAGCCCGCGATCCAATCTGCAAAAAGTAACTGGTCAGCGGTCAACTAAAAAAAAAACGCAACCTCGATGAGCCAGCGATATGGTCACGTGATACTGGTCAGCGGATAGCTTGTTGTAACAGTTGTCAATAATCGCGTGGACGCCAAAAATCAAAGTTGTAGCTATGGTAATGGTGCTATTCTCTTAGTTTTCAAGGTATTAGCGTACGGACGGACGTACGTGCGTACTACGTACGGACAGTTACGTGATAACCAAAATTTTTCAGCTCGATAGGTTACCAAATTTTCTAAGGTATGGGGCTCTGCTCGCGCTCCTTCGGCGCGTAGGAGCTCCGTTATCAATCTAGTGCCCGTGATGGTAAAACAAAGTAAACAAACAAAACAAAATGGATGCTAACCTGCCATATCCACTAGGGTCCAATACGCTATAATGAGGGTCTGTGACTGATTTGCAAGTGTATAGGGTATTTGATGGCTTGAAGACAGAAACCTGAAACAAAGCGATAAAGCAATACACTAGATGCACATTTGAAAAGTGATGTTATATTAAAGAAGGATAGACAGAATTTGACAATTGAACCAAGTTTGAAAGAAGCATGCTGACGCCGAAAACGTCTTGTCCATTGTTACTCTAGCCTGGGACCCTAATCTGTTGGTCGGAGGTAGACTAACTATTGAAAGTAGTAAGGGTCGCTTACCGGCGGAGTAAACCAATCACATCGCTGGGAAATTTGCATTGACCAAGCAGAAGACCGTATTTTGCCCAAGTGACCAACAAAATAAGCAAATTAAAAAAAAAAAAAAACTCAGTCCCCTAACCAGAAGTCACTGTCACTAATACACTTATTTCGCGCCAGTCCACTGAACAGCAGAAAACGAGTCAGAAATTCACATAAAGGGGTTTTGTGCATTAGGACACAGCAAGAAAAGCGAAGGCACATTTGATGAACAGTTTGATGCAACACGCGACTAAAATTTCATCTTTGGAGACCAAAAATTCTGGTTTAGTAGCCATAATGGTGAATATACGAAAGATCACTATATTTGAACCGCGGAGAAAGACATGAAGACACCACTGATCATCGCAGTTATACACACAACATAAGCTGTTGTGAAATTAAAGTTTGAAAAACAAAACAAAACAAAACAAAACAATCAGGCCTGAACGGGATTCGAACCCATGACCTCCGCGATACCGGTGCAGGACTCTGATATACCAACTGAGCTATCATGGACACCGGGAGCTGGGTTCGTAATATACCCGTAAATAGTAAAGAATTTGTGAAGCTTTAATTTTACAGCTGCTTACGCTGTGTATAACTGCGATGATCAGTCGTGTCCCCGTGTCTTTCGCCGCAGTTCAAATATATGATCTTTCATACATTCACTTGTATTCTTCTCTTTCTACGGGTATATTACAAACCCACACAGTTATAATTATAAAATGTTTAAACAAGCAACCGGAACGATGATCCTGCTGGTATACGTTGGATCAATAGTGATCTAATCGGCTTCACATATAAAATGAAGAATACAAAAGCAGAAACCGACACAACGTAGGAAAAATCGTCCAACGTTGTGTATGTTACTGCTTTTGTATTCCCTATAGTTACCAGCTCCCAGTTGTCTTGATAGCTCAGTCGGTAGAGCACTGCACTGGTATCGCAGAGTTCATGAGCTCGAATCCCGTTCAGGCCTGAACTTTTTTCAGGCTTTAATTGCACAACTGCTTAGGTTGTGTTCATAACTGCGAAGATTAGTCGTGTGCTCGTGACATTTTAACTGTATTGACGATCAATAACGGTTATTTTGTCACACATAATGTCCTTCCAGAAAATCCTATATTGAAAGATCTTTACTTCTCAAACAATAAACATAAAAAAAGAAGTCAATCCATCCTTTTTCCCGCATCGTAAACTTCCAAATGATTAACCGTTTTTGAAATCGCCCTATGTTGCATTGCAAACCCTTGAAACTTGAGTGGGACATTTACGTCTAAGGACTGTGTCTCTTGTAATGCACGGATCCTTCGTATTTGCGTTAGCAGACATTAGCTACGTATACAAAATTAGCGCCGAAGAAAGTCTTGAAAATGTTTCTTTTTCAAGTTTTTTGGTATAATCATTTTTGTTGTTTTGTTTTCAGATGATGTGCATTCAGTCTTCTTCACACAAAATTCCTACAAATGATCCTAATCATATTTGAACTTTGACTCAACGATCTGGCGACTAAGAATTTGCATTTAGCAATTTTGAAGGAATACTAACGGTGGTGAGAGAACTCCCCACCAAATACAAGTTATATGCATTGTCCATCAGGTTGACGGATTTCAAGAAAACTACACGGCCGAGCCGTCTACGTACCCATATTGTTGGAAAGTCAGGTTGATTGTTCCAAAAGCAACGACTGTGTCTGTAGAAAATATCTGGAATGATAACCTTCAATCCTTCTGTAGCTCCGGTTTCTGGGCAGGTAGCCTTTAGTTGAAGTGTGATGGGTTTTATTCCTTCTAACTGTATTTCGCATTTATCTCTGTTAACTAGCTGAATTTCCGCTGGTAGCCAAAAACTTATCATTGGCCATCCTCTCGTATTTCTGCGAGCCGGTATTGTTGGTGTTATAGTGACTGTTTTAACGGAGAGGTCACATGTGGTGAATGTCAGTATAGAAGTAGGGTTAAGCTGTGGAAAGGGAGCAAACAAAAAAGACTATCATTTGAAACATGTTCATTTTATTTCCACTTACAAGGTGGTTCAGAGATCCAACAAGTCCAACAAATTACTTTAATTTTTACCTGAATTCCTGCATAAAATGGTTTTCGAACGGTCTTGGGTAATGACCACCTTTTGAATGACGTGGTAAAAGTAGCGGATACGTTGCACGTTATCTGTTGACGCAAAAGAATGAAGTATCTTATTTTTGAATTCAAGAGTTCGAATTGGGAGTGGACAAGAGTCATTGGCCGCATTGGGGGTTGACGTGGTATGCCAGGATTCAAGCAGGGAACTTTCTGGAATCCTGGCACACCGCGCCCCAAAGCGGACAATAACTCTTGTCCATTCCCAGGACAACATAAATTTCTTTTTAACAGAAATTCTAGATCTTAACATAGTAAATGGTTTGAACCCAGGAGTATCATGTAGTTCGTATAGTGTGATCGTAGTGTGAGGGTAGTTCTGGTAGTTCTGGAAAGTACCGTTGCTGGTGACTGACGTTTCGCCAACCTGAGCGGGTCATCTTCAGAGTCAAGTGTTTTTTGTCAGTCGATGATGTTATAGGTCTGGTCCGTTGAAAGTGATTGGTCAGTTTAGCCATGGTGGTATTGGCTGTAGGGTCGTGTAAAGTTGTCATCAGTTATTTGTCGACAAAATAACCACAACATTTACTAGGACTCTGCTCAATGCTTAACCTACAGTACAAACTATTTTCAACGACTGACTCTAGAAAGCTGGTAACTTGGAGCAAACGCCTCTTAACAGTTTGCAACAACTACCGGCGCCTTACAAACGACTTATCCACGACGGAAACGAAACCGAAAAACGGACTTCGAACAGACCGACTTAATTTGACCAACAATAGACGGACCTAAAACCGACGAATTTGACCAATCAATGACTGATGACAAACTTTACACGAGTTTTTCAGCCAATACCATCATGGCTAAACTTCCAAGTATAAAAGCACACCGAATTTAATAAAACAATTATAATTAGTCCTTAATTAGTCTCGGCCCTACGGGCCTTGCTGGCTCTTTTTAATATCTCATATTCAACGCGCGCTCATGGAATAATTGTTAAATACACAAGATAAACTGTGTACGTGCATGCTACGGTAGAGGAAATGTGCTTTCAGTTTTGTCTTAAGTTAAAAACAAACAAAATTAAGGGTAAGTTCTTTGTGTTGTTTTAAAGTGTAAGCTATTACAGAACAGGTATCAGATACAGCTTCTTTTACTAAACCAATTGGTAAAATTGTTGATACAACCTCTATCAAGTGTGACAGCTGGGGACTGCCAAAACTGTCAGGAGAGCCAACAATTAGTTAATTCATTAACCAGTAATGATTCTATGACTGAAAAACGGATGACGAAACGGATAAGTTTATTAAAGTGGGCTACCATAAGCATTTATCGTTTTGAACAAATTAAAAATTGACATCTTTAATTAATGGAAATTCGTTTCATACGAAACTCGGGCAAATGGAAAAATCGCCGAAAGCTATACTAAAGTTGAGAGACGGGCGGAACCAGGATCAGACATCAGCGAAACCTAGGACACGGAACAGGAAAATTAAATCGTCGGTAAAGTTTTCAATTCTTGATCGCTTTAAAGCTGCTTCGTTGACGATTTTAACCAGCCGGTCATAATATGAAAAGTGCAATCCGATACAAATGAAATGTTAGCACTAGTAAAGATGGCTTCGAGTCCACGCAAGGTTGACCGATATGAAGAGCTGACTTAAGTCACAGCCTTCTGAATGTTTGTTACTGAAGGAACCTCTACAGAATCATCCTAATTTATGCTGTTACAACTTGCAGTTGCTGGTTCGACGGTTTTGTCTGCTAAAAGGCTCTGACATCTGACGTTGGTAGCTTAAAGATACCGATTTGTACGCGCTAAATTTTTGAATGTTTGTGGCCGCTCAGTTGCACTACGTAGTCTTCGGGAAAATGAACATCAAGCAATCTACCGATGCTGGTTTTCCCAACGGAATAGTTTCACGGCTGTATTTTTCCTGGTTGAAAGCCACCAGCTGAAACCGTGTCGGACAAGAACCTGCCCAGTTGCTTTTTGCCCACTGGCGAACGCATATAACAGATCTGTTCGTCAGATCTTCATTTCTGGTTAACTGCCAAGTAAAACGAACCTATTGGCTCATTCTTAATTTTATCAGAGCTTTGGAGAGAAAGGCCGTCTGTGACCAATTTCACTGTTCACTGTTCACTTTGTTTTCCTTTCTCCGTCC
Organism: Orbicella faveolata; assembly: GCF_042242905.1. NCBI lineage: Eukaryota > Metazoa > Cnidaria > Anthozoa > Scleractinia > Merulinidae > Orbicella > Orbicella faveolata. The sequence continues at coordinate 20,266,839 of NW_028301564.1, forward strand.
ACCAAAGAAGAGGTTCACGGCCTGTTTCAGGAACCTGTTTCAGGTCTTCCCGGCACAGCTTTCTGGACTCATCTCTGGCCCAAAAGCCAAAATGCGACGAAAGAAATCACCATTGGGTTCTTTGCAGTCGAACTGTCTGGTTTCAAAGAGCTTTCCTTATTCGTCTTCTGCTACTTCCCGAGTAGCGCTTTGCGTTTTCCGAAACCACTTTGAACGAGACTCATTCGTTTTCGGCGAGGTAACGTCCTCTCAGAGAAGTAGAGGTAGCAGCTTCTTTAAATTTGACATGATGTGAGTGAACTCGATTCGTGCTTTTCACCATTTTCTTTTGTAATATGTTAAAAAAAAAGATGAAAAGTAGTATGTCGAGTTCCTTTGCAGTCATATCTTCTTGTTCTCTTGTTTCGTCTATTGCGGAGCAAAACAGCGTCGAAGTTCTTGTCGGACTTCGTTTTCTTGACTGTACGTATTGGATGCTTGGTTTTGTGCCGAGATAAAACCTTCGAGTTCTCGATTGTGACACTGTTGCGTTTATCATCTTGGTTACTTACATCCCTCGTACTCTGTTTCCATTAATCGCTAGAGCTGGTTAAGCATCACTTTTAGTGCTAATGAAAATTCCCAACTCAAGACTTTCAAAGTCAGCTATCCTTGAGTTTTACAACAAAATTTTCGAAAGATTCCGTCCTCGTCCACCATCTTAATTTCAAGTTCAAAGGGACACCAGTTAGTGTGGGATCATTAGGGACAATGGCCTGTCCAAAACTGTAAGAGAATATTTGACCGGCAATAGAGTATACTGATTGGTTGATTCTAGTCATTCGCCCTCTGACTGCCTGAGACGTGTAATAATATAATTAAAACAACCGCAACAGCAACAGACACTTTAACTCAAAAACTTTCATTAAAAACAGGGTTTCAATAATAGTGATGACGTTCAATATTAAGTTTAGATGAGCAACAATCTCCATAGATTATTGGTCTAATCAATTCAATGGATGTAAATTTCTTGACTGAGGTCACTTTTGCTTATTGACGGGGCCTCTTATAAATCGCTTATTTGAATAGGGCGCCTATTTAATATATAGATGTAGGCTAGCTATCTGTAAAACCAATTTACTGCAGGAAAAAAAGATTGAACATGTTATTTGCCGGCTTATGGTCGGTCCGTATGGTGCCGGAAAAACTGTGACCTCGGGCTTGAAAATGCTGCCCGAGGCCGCAGGCCTCGGGCAGCATTTTCAAGACCTCGGTCACAGTTTTTCACCATACGGACCTCCCAGCCGGCAAATAACATATATGTATTCTAGACTCGAATATGTGATTGTGACGCAATAGAATCCTAGAGTATTCAAGCCGCACGCAACACGCGGCGTACACCTGGAATATTCGTGTCGAATATGGTGGAATACGCTCCGTTCATAATCGCTCGTGGATTTTCGTTTAAGTATACCACACATCCGTCGTACTCCTAGAGAATGATGGCGAATCCTTTTTTCAAAAGAATTTTATAAAAGGTAACAGTTCGGGTGCATAGCATTCTCCTGGAAGCAAAATTTTGACTACGAATTCAAAGTATGTGCAATCTGCGCATGTATACGTTTATCCTCGAATACGTGATCTTGACACCAAAGCTATAGAATTCTAGAGTATTCATGTATTCATGACGTGTACAACCGTGACGTAGACCTGGAAAATTCTTATCGAATATGGGCATACGGCAGGAGCATGACCGTGTATTCGTTCGTTGACCAGAACAATTGTACTGTTTTGGTTCATGTTGTCGGCGCAGCGCATGTGTTTTGCTTGAGTCAAGAAATTTACACACTTTGTTGTAACTTCGAATTCCCCTCATTCGGTTTTGACTGACGTTTTCGGGATAATCACTACAAAGCGATTTCTCTTTGTGTGACCCGTCTCGTCTAAAGTGGTTAAGTGCTGCACAGCACGAAAGCACAAGTTAACCTGACATAAGCCTGCGATCCAATCGAAAACCAGCATTGGTCAGCGGTCAACTTCAAAAAAAACGTGACCTCAATGAGCTGTAACCTTGAGCCCGCGAGAGTCACGTGATACTGGTCAGGGGATACCTTGTTTTGACAGGTGTCAATTAATCATAAAATAGACGCCAATATCAAAGAAGTACACGGTAAACCAAGGCTACATGTCTCTGTCAACCTATTATTTGGAGCATGGGCGCCATGTTGCGCGACTCCGTCGCCGTCGTCGTGCGTACGCGCCCACGAGCAATACCGCTAGCCATGATAACCATGAGAAAATCAACTCATGGGTTTCCTTTTCTTTCCTATATGAGTGTGGGGCTCCGCTTGGCGGCCCTTTGGACCGCCGGAGCTCCGCTAAAAACAAAGTCACTCGTTGGGGAGCGCTTCTTAAATAAAGGCTCCCTGAGCCAGCTCATGGATGAATAGTTGACTTTTGCCTCTGTGGCAAAACGAGTCTTTGTGCAGAACTATTCGTATGAAAATGTATGTCACCTGTACGTTCATTCTCTTGAAAATCAAGTCATTTTCATGTGAAATGTTCTGCACGAGCATTCGTTCTAAAAAAAAAAAGGCAAACAGCAACCCCGAAGTGGAAGAAAAGTCTACACATGAGCCAAGTGGCCCATCAGGTTGGCACTTATCCCGGTTTCTGTAGCATAAAGCGACTTGGAGTATTTCTACTACCTCTCGGATGGGATGCTAGTCGATCGCAGGGTTACCCCGTAATATTAAATTTGCCAGTATTTATTTATACACCTGAATGGAAAGAGGCACCGTGAGAGTTAAGTTCTTGCTCAAGAACACAATACAATGTTCCCAGCCATACGAATAGTTCTGCTCAAAATAGAAAAGAAATACAAAAATCGAATAGCAGGTTGTTTACACAGGCAGCCTATAAATTTTAAAATGGATAATAATTAATTTTGATTGCGATTGGAACATTGTTATTATATTAACTTGTACATGACGTAGTGTCAAAGAATAACGACAATCTGTTTCAAAATGAAATCATTAATTGAGAGTTCACCATATTTACCAGTTAGTCCAAAATATTGACATTATAACTATGTATATGAGTCAGCAGTGTATTTTGGGTCAAGGTAAATTGATTATGGTCCTTGCTCAGTTGACATTATGACACAGCTGTATACCAATGAAT
>NW_028301564.1:20275000-20302500 GCF_042242905.1 Orbicella faveolata
GCTTAAAATGCAATACATCATCATTTAAAATGTCTTGATTCCTCACAAAAAAAGTAGCCTGCGAAAACAGGCACCTATCATCGCTCGCGGCTGGAGGCACGTCCACCGCAATCCAGCTATCTTCAAGCAAACTGTTAAAAGCAAATATAAAGAAATAAATATAATCAGAATCAACTAACACGTACTGTTGTCCTTGAAGTCTTACCGTTGCATTAAAATACTGAATAGTTGAACGTTTTATTCACTGATTAATGAAAAAAATTGCAGAGCTGTTGGAAGGCGACGATCCCGGGGGCGGGGCATTTGCCCTCTTTCTTCGTCCCCACCCCAGGGAATTTGCCCATTTATTTAAAAAAAATGCTAATGCCCGGGGGTTAGCCCGTGGGGGGGGGGGGGGGGGGTGATGGGCACTGCTGGAATTGACTCACGCATTAAAAAAATAACCTGTTTTCCATTGTGAATGGTTTTCAGCTGAAAATCTTGTGGTTAAATCACGTCTTCTAGACTCTTCTGGTTGTTTTTCACAAACCAGACCTAATTTGTGCTCTTATCATGCGTAACAGTTATAAGCTGTTTCCATTACAGCAAAAGGATTAGTTCTTCAGCGAATTACTTTTTTTAAAGTTGAAAGATACATCGCATTGCCTCCAGGTAAAATATAAACAATAGCATAAACCAGAACTTCCTTCTCACATGACTTGAGTATTCTTTGGCTTTCACGTAAATGTTGTGTAACCCGGCCAACGGGTGCTCTGTTTTCCATTAAAGAGACGATAATCTAAGCTACATTAACCAATTCTGATCAAAGCAAAACCTTCAACTAGCTCACCTTTTCGTTACACTATTCCCCATTGCTTCCTGCTATCTCAACTGGTTTCAAATATAAATGTTATGTAACCCAACTGCTGCTCTGTTTCTACTTAAGACACCATAATTCAAGCTACATTAACCAATTCTGATCAAGAAAAAAACCTTCAGCTAGCTCACCTTTTCGTTACGTACACTATTCTCCATTGCTTTCGTAATGCTGCCCGTTTTAGGAACCTTTCGTGTACTTTTTTCTCTTAGTCAATGGTACTAAAGTACTAACCCGTATGCCCAGTAAACTACCCTTACCAATAGCGTGTATTACTCGTGTAGACTCCTAACGTACCAGGCGACCCAAAACCCCAAAGATAACCGCCTATTAATCGCCAAAATCAATTACCAGTAATCGCTTCAATAGCATGGATACTGTTAGTACTAGCGTACTACTAAATCCATAGGCGAAGATTGTGCACGTACAAACGTGATTACGTACTAAGCGTACGAACAACTTATGAACATATAGCCACAAAAATCGGAATAGTACCAGTACTAGCGTACTAAGTGCCACCATAACCGAAGATTCTGCACGTACTATAATACCAGCGTACTAAGGGCCGCCATAACCGAAGACTGTGCACGTACTAATGTGATTACGTACTAAGCGTACGAACAACCGATGAACATATAGCCCCAAAAATCGGAATAGTACCAGTACTAGCGTACTAAGCGCAGCCATAACCGAAGATTCTGCACGTACTAACGTGATTACGTACTAAGCGTACGAACAACCGATGAACATATAGCCCCTAAAATCGGAATAGTACCAGTACTAGCGTACTAAGGAACTACTTCCGTCACTGAAGGGTTACCTAAAGTTCACAATAACTAAAAATTAAACAGCTAATAAAATCATAAATACATAGATGTAGATTACCAGCTTACTAAACTGCCACCTATGAAGCGTTGATAAAAAGGCGACTTTTAATTACGTAGTTTCAATGACTGGACATGGGTTGTCTACTGTGCCATCGAGCAGAAGGATCTTAGGAGATGACCTTGGGGCCCTGGGGACGAGAATGTGCATGGGTGGATTGGGACAGAATTGTTTTGGCGTTCCTGGAGTGATCATCGAAATGGAGAATCAAAAGCGGAAGAAGCATCAGGCCGATCTATTCTCTCCTGAGGCCATTAGATCTCGTTTGTCTGCCAAAAAAAAGTTAGAAGCGCATATAGATAGTCATGTGGAATTTCGTCGCAGAGTTGACTTCCACGCAGTGGGCAACCTCAAGGAAGATGAAGCGCTCGCGATATTGTCGGCCAAGCTCACTTTGAATGGACTGTCAGTCCTGAAGCTGGCCATGAATCATGTACAATGTACGTACACGATGCGTTGCAGGGAATTCCAAGGCTTTCCTTTACGCACTGTTTTAATCCATAAGATTGGTACCGCCTGTTGTAGCTCTCGTTCCCTTGATTCTCACTCTAGCTTCTCGCTCTACCTCATTGGCCCTCTCGCTTCAGGAAGGACCAATAGGAAAGCTACAACTTCGATCCTAACCACAGACTATCCTGGTATAAAAGGATCACCAAACAACCATCCGAGCGGGAACGGAATTGAGAAACTTCTCTACCTTTCCCTGAGAAACATTCAACTTAAAGTTGTCACGCCTAAAACAGCAGCTGAAGAGATTCGTGGAGAATGGAAACCGAGCGGTCCTGCTGAAACAACTATGATATCGGACAACGACTTACTACTAAGTATATCTGGTGACGAGGATGTCAATTACAGACTATATCATATAAGAGAGGCAAATCTCTAAAAGATACACTCGTTAGAGCGAAAATTTAATTGAAGGCTAAAATACATCGCTATCGCAATTCACGAGGGGAGTCCGTGTAGGCCTGTCATATCTTTTGTTTTCGGCTGTGTGAAAGTCCGGTGAAAATATCAAAGTGGTCTGCTGGGAGTTGTCGAGCACACCGAGGTCTCTGGAGAGTGCTTCTTTCTTTTCAAGGTGAATTGCTAAAAGGTTATTCCTTCAGATTACTCCTTGAACTGTTTGCAAGATTGACATTTGTGAACATCCATGTTGTTTTTCAGTTCCATACAGTAATCTTTAGTGCCATAACTTACTTACCAAAATAGGTTCAGCTAATGGTCTTTATTCCGTCATGCTTTACTGTTCGTGAAAAAGAACCGCCCAACTTATTATGATTATAATTAAGACAACCTTTCGCTCACGATTTAGCTTCGAGGGATATCAGGCTCGGGAAGCAGACGAGGCAATTTGTCGGTTTTCGCGGTCATCATTTATTTGCCCATGGCTAACAGAGCCACGGCACAGTCGTAACGTGATATAAGGTGTCGGTACTTGTACATTATACAGTGAACCTCTAGACGTGACGATTCTAAAAATACAGACAGCGGGCCTGATTGTAGCTGTAGCCTCAACAAAGGGAGACAAATTTGAGTGGAAACAATATGAACAAGCATAAAATCGCATTCTGATGCACAGAAAACAACGTTTAATTTAGCTGTATGCATTTTCCTTTGGAATAGGTGAAATTTGTAAAACTACAGCGTGACGTCCGAGAAAGTCAACGGTCTTAGTTTTCACTACCAGTTACGAGTGCATTCACCTTCGCTATATAACGCAAGATTCGATTGAGCGCCATCCTTCCAATAAACGTCCTCTTTCTAATAATTAAGCGCTCCCCGCCAAGTGTTCACATGGGAGCATGCACATAAATTGGTTAGCAGGGATGACTATCAGCCAACATTTTGCAAGCGTAACATACCTACACAATTCGGGGGTTCTCCTTCTTTTCCATAAGGGCATGGCTTCATGTATCCTATTGAAATAATTTCAGTGAAATAGATCAAGGGAGTAAACAGATAAGAAACCTGTCAATGGGTAATTATCACAAAACGAAATTTATTGGATTGTTTACCTGCACAATAAGCGACTGAACAGTAGTCAGGCGGTCGAAGATAGTACACGAAATAATCCCCACAATTCATTATGTTGATGTCGAAAAATTCCCAGCAACCGTGATTCAAGTTCAGTTTGTTGACACAAGCTTGACGCACCACATTTTGGCCTTTTTTTGTCGGATGACGTCCGTTCAACCAAACTGGAGCGCGAGTGCCACAGTGATCGTGTCCCACCATGCGTTCTGGTATTTTTCCTCCAGCAAAGCTTGTAAAGCGATACCATCCCAATTGCAAATCACGATCACACAAAGCATTTTCTCCTATGTTCCATGAACTTTTCGTGCTGCGGCGAGGGTTATTGATTTCTGTGTACGTCGTATTACTGCAACAGTTATTGCATGCTGGGATTTCGGAGACTGAGGAAATGAGAAAGCGAGAATTAACAAAAAACACAGAGCTAAGCTTTTTGTCACAATGCGTTGTATGTAGCTTAAGAAAGGTAATTTTATGTCTGTGCAGGGGATGAAAACTGCAATCGGATTGAAATGTATAGTAAACGTTTCTTGTAGCTTATTATACATTATGTTTGCATTCAATAAGCCTAACAATCGGCATTTTATCTCCGCTTCGCAGTCAAATTGAAATTCAATTTGGTTATTTACACTCCTACAATTTCCACTTACCACTGTATTGACAGCAACTTCCATAGTAGCCGGACGAACAGGAACACTTTTTGTCGATTAGAGTGCCCTGGTTTAAACATCGTGTTATATTGCAAGGCTGTCTTTTACTTAACGTTGTATTGCATGGCGTTCCACCGCACTGCTCATTTGTTACCACATATCTAGTGCTTGTCTGGGAACCTCCGCACACTTGGGTACACAAACTCCAAGTGGACCAAGATGAAAGTTTACAATCAACCCTTAAAGTTCCTTGGCACGGCTCTACCTCTTGCAGTGAAGGACATGACGTTCCACCGCACAAAGCAGGGACCTGCATCGTTCGAGTACGATGTCGACTCCCCCATTTTCCACATTGAACCTCACTGCAAGCTGACCAAGCGGACCAAGGATCTACTTGACAATCCTGTCTACTACAACTCCGTCGTCTCCGACGCCTCCGAGAAACCGCCAGGCTAATACAAATCATGAAAATAAGCAGGAGCAGGATATGTTTTGAAGACATGTTTCATGAATTAGTGCTAGCCTTTTGCGCAAGGTCACCTGGGAATGAGATTGATTTGCCGTGATGGGATAATGTCACAGTGTGTCTGAGACATTTGTCACATCTTCAGTAAACATAAGGACACATCAAGACAAAAATACTTTACTAAGATTAGTATTACACATGCGCGTTTGCGAAAGAGCTAAAGCGAGGTCGAAGGTGACTGGGAATATGCTGCATATGTTGATACAATATGATGAGATAATTTTACACAGAGCTTACAGTCTGAGACATTTTGTCAGAGGAAGAAGACAACATATTTAAAACAAAAGGGCATTGAATGTAATGCGCTAGAAAAAAGCGTTATATTTAAAGGAAACTGCGAAGTTCTAGATGATTTTTGAGGGAATGCTGATCGTTTCCTTCTATCTAAGGAGATACTTGGGTTCGAACGATTGTTACTTGACATACTGTTGCCTCGTGAGAATATACAAATTGAGACAGCTGGCGTCAGAAATTAACAAAGGTCATCACAGTAATGTTCACAATTAAAGCTCGAGCTGTGAAATAAATAAAGTCTATTCACGCTTAATGAGATTCGACTGGTCTTAGTTGGTTTATTGTTCATTTCACTTTTCTTTTTTTTACCACATATGGGCATATTACGGAATCAAAACGTGATTAGGCTCCGTTGTCAGGAGCTCAGTTGGTAGAGCATTAGACCGGTTTCGCGGAGGTAATGGGATGAATCCCGTCTAAGGCTGAGTTTTTTTTTTTTTTTTTTTTTTTTTACCTTCTTCTTCTTTCAGGCTTTATTTTCACAACTAGTGTACATTACTTGGATAATTCTCCACGTTTTCACATCCTTCTCCACTATTCAATATACGGTATTTGATACAATCACTCAGAAACGGCCGCGAATTCACTTGAACATCTTATTTCGATTGTTTTCCCTTTTAAATGTTGTTGTGCATTTCAGATTTTCTACCGTTTGAAAGATTTTACTCATGTTTGCAAATTACCGCTATTGTTTGAAGAGCGTGTCCATGGGTGCACCACTGCTAAATGCCATATCACGGATTTCAATGAAACTTAGCCAGTACAAAGGGTCTACTTCAAAACTCAGAAAGACACATCGGTTTCGGTTCTGGATCTTTCTGGGGGGGGGGGGGTGGTAGGTCACCCCCCTGGTTTTACTAGGTTTTTGCCAAGAAAATTGCCTCAATATAGGCAAAATGTATGAAGCTCTAAGAACAACTGTATTTAACCTATTGCTACCAAGTTGTGTACACTTATTGGTATACCTATAATGAATGCGAGAACCAAGTGACAGTCTATTTGATCAGCCGCTTGTCAGTCAATGGACATAAATATGTGACTGTGTTTTTAGACCTTCAAATATTTGACGATTTTGAGGTCAAATATCTCCCCTTGCCATAAAGGTATGACACTAATTTTAATGTTCCTTTGTCTATCGATCATGCTTCTTCAAAAAACAGTTAAAACATCTTTGGGTACTGCCCTATTTTCGCTTCGGATCCCACTTGAAAACTGCACCTAAAGCAAGCTTACTCTAACCTTATCCGTCATACACTGCTGGCAAAAGCGGCCACTAAAGAAAATAAATCGACATTTTCAAGCTTGTTTAACAAGAAAACTGCAGCAGAAGGGAAAGTAACGCTAAAAGGTTTGGAGTTTTTGAGGAGAAATTGAAGATAACGCGTTTTTAGAGATACGTGTCACCAAAATATCGATAGTAAACTCGCAGTGTTTGTGATTTGATGTTTGCTATTTTGAGATTTGCTCGCAAAATCAGCTATTGGCTTTCGTACGGCGTAAAGTAATTTTCAGTCTTTCATTCAACTGTTTATTATCGCGAGGTCGTGCTGTTTATAATGCCCTGCGGAGATTTCAGGGTCACATGCCGAGTTCTTGTTGACAAGTACATTCCAGCTAGTGTGCAGCAACCTAAACTTGCACAAGCTAAAATCGACATTACGAGGAAATCTGCTTTTACTGACTAAAAAGGGAATGCAGTTCTAACAAATTCGTAGGTTCAGCCATGCATAAATCTAAAGAAAAAGACTGCAATTGTATTATTACGTATATTGTTACTTACCACGGGTTACCATCGAAAATTTCCACCGGGAAGTATTTGTATCTACTTCCTGGCCGGCATATATCGATTTCGCAATTTCTTTAAATACATTTTGTTCTGACTAAATCTGTATCTCTCGATCCAAAGTTTCCAGCGTTGGATTGCGTTACATAAAGGTTGAGGGAGAAATGTGTTGACCAGCAGATCTCCACGTGTTTCCCACCAGTTGCGTAGGCAAAGATAGTGAATTTTGAAAAAAGTTAGATTAGCAGTAAACACTTACGTTTTTTTTCTAGCTCACTTGTATTAGTACCTTCCTACTTGTAGTCTTCTCCTCGGAGGGCCGGTACGGCCTCGTGTGGGCTTGTATTTTCAATCCATATCAGACTGGGGTTACTAGAGGGTTCGGACGGGATTAATTGACAACTTACAAATTGCTAAAACTTTCACTAACAAGTGAAAAATCGCCTTTAAAATGTAACGGGCAACTGACATTTGTAGTCGGTTTTCCTGACAACAAGAGCGGTTTTCAATTGAATATTGTAAAACCAAAACCAAAGTAATCACTCTAACCAATCACAAAGGACACAAACAATACAGTGAACCAATCAAAGACGAAGAAATAACATGTGGCTGACGCAAAGCGGTAGAATGGGAGAAAGCGTGCTAGAGCGGGGCAAGATTGGTTTTGCTTTTACTTGTGATGTAAAACCAATTACTGTTCGACGCTCAAATGAAAACCACTCTTTCAAAACACTTGATTGATCTTTTATTCTAATCTTTTTCTATCCTTTTTAGCTAATAATTCTGCTTTTTAAATTAATATTATTTAATAAGTTATTAGTTTTACTAACTAGTATAATAATATTCTTATCTCTTGTGACTTTTCACCTAAATTTAGGTCGACAAAACAAAATTTGTTTAAATTATTAATGAAAATTAACAGCTGATTGACTAGCAACTGATACATGGCACCGACCAATGATGAATAGGCCATTTTATAATTGTGTACTTAGTTACCTAGCCTATGAATGCAAGCGAGGCTGGAGGTGACCTTGCTTTGATACATACCTCACTACTTTCCTCATTGCCAACTAGTTAGCAGCGAATAACTTGATTTACACAACAAAAGCAGTGAGGTCTTTATCAACTGAAAACAAGGTCATCTGCAGCCTCGCTGCCATTCAAAGCTTTGCAGGCCACTGAACAGACAACTGTAAAATGGTCTATTGTCAAAAGTTACAGTTACAACTAGCATTTGTAACGTCCTATCGAGACCCTCCTACTTGTTTACAAGGTTATAATTGCACTCCTATCAAACTAATGATCTAAAGTTCAAGTTCTCTCCTTATCGGCTGCCTTCTTCGGACAGTTTCAGCCTCAGTAGCAAGATCATGGGCATCAGCTTCCTCGTCCTCATTCATACTTACAAAGCTGGTCCTTGGCAGTTGGCCGTTCTTATTCAGGGCAGAAAGTCGGCTAAAGTATCGAGCGATCTGTTGCTCTGTCAAACAGTCGATCTTGGTGAACATTTTCTGGCCGGTCTCGTCTCTTAAAGACTTCATTTTAAAGGCCACATCGGAAGCGAACGCCTTCTTACCAGTTTCTTCTCCCATCCAGAACATGTCTAACAGATAGCTCTTCGCTTTTTCCGAAAAGCCACTGATTTCCGTTTTCTCCGAAGAGCCCATCCGTGTTCCAATTGGCCAGCAGGGGATTGGTCGTCAGAACTGTGATCGATTTTTGCTTCAATAATTTAACTTCCGCTCATAGAGGCACCCAGCTGTTTGTCAACGAGACGAATTTGCCTGCTGGTATAATGTAACTTTCGAACTTTTTACATTGAAAACTGCTTCCGAACTACTACCGAGGAAATCAAGTGATAAAACTAACATTAAATACGGTTCTAAAAAAGCTAATGAAACCGTGCGCTTTTTAAAATCGATTATAACTCGACGGACGAGCGCTTATGCTTAACAATATGCAAATTTCAGCTAGTTATGAATTGAAACTGATCGTTCTTATAATCTACATACGAGTTAAACAAACACCGTCCTGGACCATCATTATAGAACAAGATTCCCCCCAGGGAAGATAAATACTGAGACAGAAGTTAAAGTCTGGACATCTAATAACGTATGATCAGTGTCCGTCTTGGTCTAGTCTCGTTTCCTCGCAAAAGACAAAATGTCGCCCATGAGCAACATATATTTTGAACCAATGAAATTTAATGAGCAGTGTTGGTTGTGGATCACTGATTTCGTTTGAAAACAAAATACTTGTGGACCGTCGACTTATTAACTTGGTCCCGCGTTACGTCAACTGGACGCTTACGGGGGTTGGAGGCCGTCGACATATTAACGTGCTCTGCGCTTTACGTCAACTGAACGTTTACCGGTGGAGCGGGGAGGGGTGGGGATGGTGAATGAGTCTATTTTTGGACGTTATAGTCACTGGTGGGGCATTCTTCACGAAAGTAAAATTGACCATTTTAACAAAGTTGACTTCATGTTGAGTACAGCACGTATTAACAAGAGCAGTATGTTCCTACCTTGTGCTGACGGTTGTGGTTCTCTCTTCTCAATACTGCACTTAGAAGTCAAATGCGTTTACAAATAGGACAAAGATATTTCAGCAGAAGAGTTAGGAGAGAGCTTCATTTCATTTATAGGGTTTCGTCTTGTCTGCAGGCAGCCGGGACGGTTCTTACATTTATATGACGGGCATCGAATGGTCTTTGCGAGCAGTGCGTTTATTTTTGCGTGCACAAGCAGTGATCAAGTTTGTCTTGCGAGCAGCGAGCACTTAAGAAAACACAGATGGCGAGCAGCAAGCACTTTGTAAATTTTCCGCTAGCCGTGAACTCTATTTAAGTCTATCTTTGTGGATGGCTTTCGCGAAGAATTCGTAGACTACGCGCGTCAGTTTTAATGAAACGTCAGCAAAATGAGGAAACATGTTTCCAGAAACATTCATAGCCCGCGCATGCTTCCCCAATGTTTCCCAGTTTTGCCATACGGGACTAGAGTAAATTTTAACGAGAATCCGAGCATGCGAGCAGTTTCAAAAATTTGGGGAGCACGAGGACACGAGCACTCATCTAACTTTTGTGTACAATTCGAGCAAAGGCCAAATTTCAGTTTGCGAGCAATTTTAAATTGAATAAGACCATTCTATACCCTTTTATATTATTGTAGCACGTGGTAGGCTAAATCTAATAATTATCTTAGAGAGAATTATTATGATTGAGTACTCCATCTTCTAGCTAGGCTATTCAAGCAGTGAAAAAAGCTTCGAGATGGGAAGGAAACAACAAGCTTATACTCACGTAGTTAAGAGTAATTGAAACTAGGCACTTTCCCGTAGACCAGAGCAAGAGAAAGCCGTTCAAAGGTTGTTAATAGTAACAATTCAGAACCAAATTAAACTCAATGTTTAAAGCAGACGTTTCGTGCCTCGCCCTTCCTTAGTTGTAAGTTTAGTTTTGAATGGGACACGTCATTAAATAAATAAACAGTTGTACGCGCGACTCTGACAAAAAACGTAAAAGCGCGCACGTCAAGCTGTTTAAAAAATAAAATCTATGTTTAGTCCGTGCGGCCTAAGAGTGCCACGATGAAAAATTAGGCGCATTTCGTGACAGCGTCTGTCGTTGTTAGTACCCCTACATTGTTTTACGCAGCTAACCTCCATGTCGTCTAGTCCGTGTCCAGGCTTGTTGAAGTGTTCCGCAACAGGGAAACTGGACGGCTTTCTCGTAATGGTTCGATGGTGTTCACCAGTGCGTTCCCAGAGCATGCGCCCTGTTTCCCCAATGTAGAGGGCCGGGCAGCGACGACATGAAATGTCGTACTGGAACACGCGTCATGTCGTCAGCAAATTAAAAGTAATCTTCACCTTCTACCGTCGTACTGCAGCCTAGCCGTACCATATACCTTAAAGTCCCTAATTATTTCCTTTTCATGACATCCTTGAGTACGCTATCTTGGATTCACAATTTAAAAAGTTCTAAAATTAACTTTCGTTAATGAAAACATTACAGTTCTAAATTTGTACTGACATGCCGCAATATATGCATGGTTTCCATTGAAATATAATCCATGGCATGTCATATCAAACTTCTAAGAGCAAATACATTTCAGAGGCAATATCAAAATTGGTAGTTTTCACTCAAGAAACAAAATAGCTATAAAGGGTTCAACTCAGCGCAGGCTCGTTAAGCCTGCCCCCTGGTCTGAATAGGATGAAGAGATCAGTTTCAAAAGTAAACTATGTCGACACAGTTCCCTGAATAGTAGATCCACATTCCTGTAGATTAGTGCGTGATTCAACATTGCATCACCGAGAGAAGGTTTCACGGTCTTTAAGTAAAGTGGTTAACTCTTATTTTGGATGCAAACCGGGAATTTAAACCATCTCCCGTTATACCAAGGTCAGAGGATGAGTCAGTCTTCGCACGTCCAAGGGTTAAAGACACATTCGTTGAAGAGCAGATATATATCAAAAGTTCTTTATTCAGCAAAAAGCAATCTACAAAGGCGGAGTTTGAATCATTATGTATAGTATGAAAACACTGTGAAAAGACCAGCAAAAGGTTTCTTCTAGGAAACTACTTAAGTTGAATATAAAATGTTAAATCCGACCTCAACTATAACAAAATGAACCAAAATGGACTTTTGCATAGTTCGCGATGTAACGTCAAAATCTTTGTATTATTATCATTATCATCGTCATCGTCATCGTTATCGTCATCTTAATCGTCATTACTATCATTATTATTATTACTTATTATTATTATTATTATTATTATTATTAGTCTTATTATTATCTTTGTTCCGCTGCTTTTTCCCGAAGCAGAAATAGGCGATATTAATGCACTTCGTCATTTCTCTAATTCGGCATTACGTTCGTCACTAAATTTTCTCCGATTCTTATTGGTTTAAATTGATCACGTGACGCGATATTGTTCATCCGCGGAGATACACTATCAGTTCATCCTACCCGTCCGACAAAAATACCCGGATTGATAGTACTCATCCGTGAAAATGTTTCTGTAAAAAAGCCGGCCTATAGAGAAATTGTTCTAAGTACGTTCTTGTCTGATTTATTTTTTAAATTTTACATTTGGCTTTCACGGCTTTCATCTAGAAAAGTTGAAAATAATTCAACACGACTTTTGAACTGGTATACGGAAGAAAATTTAGTGTTGAACAATAAAGACAACACAGGGTTCATTTCTCGTAGCTATCGCTACTCCTTGACAATTTGATGTTCTTTAAAAAAATAATAGATAAATTGATGTTCTTAAAACTAGCCTATTTGCCTTCCAAGCTTCGCATCTCGGGCAAATATCTGTTTCAAGAACATCAAATTTCCTCTGGGCAACTATCAGCCGATAGTTCATCGACCGAAACACTCCATTGTTTAAATAGTTCGATTACGGTCTACTCTATGATGACTAGTATAGAGTTTTACTTTTCTTTATGTCATGAGGTCAACATGCAACCAGCAATTTGCTTTTCTATAGATTTAACACTCGGCAACTAATCTTCCGTTGAGCTACATATTAATAAAGCTGTACGGGAACGGAAACGGAAAACAATGAGTCAAACCGTTTTCTGTCAGTAGAGGTGGGAAGTAGATATATTAAGATTTTAAACAAACTTTCCATAATTAACTATAAATGTGTTGTTTGACATGGAACGATGTCGTCTTTAATTGGTGCTAAAGATAAACGGAGCTCGAGGTGATTTGCTTTTAAAAGGTATTGTTTTATGGATAACACGAAATGACTCTTTCTGCATTTTCTTGTTCAGGATAACCACAAACAAACTAAATGAGTAAAAATCATGAAGCACGAATAATTATAAGCAAAAATGACAACAAGCAACGCCGTTCTATGTCTCACTCTTAGAAGAGCTAATAGTTCTTTTTTTTTGTGTGTTTTGTTTTTGTTTTACTTGAAACGAGATTAATTAAGCCTTTAGAACGAGCTTTCAAGCAATAAAGACTTCGTGGTAGAACATTGATTGCAACCTAGCGCAAGTAGCGAGGGCAAGACCATTTTGATTGGCCCTTGCATTTAAACTAACCATAGAGCTAAAATATGCATCATGCTTGCTTTGAACAATCAACCAAAAACGTCTTCATTGCCCAAAATTTTAGATAAATGCACGATGATTAGAAAGTAATATTAGAAGACACGTCTACTCTATATCCGCCATTTCAATGCTATAAAGCGTAAAAAAAATAATTTAGAAAAAGTTTCCTTGTTGTTTTTGTTGTTGTCGTCGTCTTGTTTACCTTTGCCCGGCTTTTTTTGAGAAGCCCGTCTCTTGATAGCGCAGAGCATCATTCGAAATGCATGTTTCCTTGTAATTACCACCAACATTTGTTATGCCCAGCTCATGGTAAATTGTTCCATTCGAGAAATTTAGTTTCTCATACAAACCATCATCTTGCGAAACTGGTAAGTTCTCATAACAAACGTTATCTGTCCACATGCCAATCTCCTCACACCCGACAATGATTTCCTTTGATTTAGTTTCTTGTAACTCGTACTTTCCAGGGCTTGGAAATGCAACTTCAGTAGGCATCACACACGAATCACGCCTACGGCTCGCCATTTTGCGGCGGTGACAGTGGCGAATCAGATAAATGACGAGGACAGCAAGGACAAATATTCCACCACACGAGGCACCAATAATAATTGTATAGGGGACCTCCACTTCGTCCTCTTTAGTAGGTTCTAGATTTTGATGAAAAATCAAACATAAAATATATATATTAACGACGAGTGGACAAATAATGATGGATGACATTAACATATATCTCTCCCACGGGTAACATATAGAGCTTGTCATTCTTCAGATATATGCTTGCAATTACCTTCAACGTCCTTCACGATTTTAAGGGATTCTGGATCGACGGTCAGAAGGCCGAGTTTGCCATCCTGTATAGCCTTCTTCAACGGTGTCAAAGCTTTTTCTTCTTCAAGACTGTTTTTGAACAGCAGCTGAAATTGTGCTACTACACTGCCCGGCCTGAGAACAAGAACAAATACTAATAAACAAACAAACAAACAAAAAACAAGCAGCGATTCCATAATATTACATGTTAATCATTGATTACGTTGATCACGTTACGAGGTTACAAATTATAACAAACAACTTTTCATTGAATTGCCTCAAGTTAGCGTACCTGAATGATAAGATTCTTACTCCAACAAAGTTGTCCTCCTGAGAATACTGTTCGGTAATCTGTAGGTTCAAAAAATAGGAGTCAATAGCCATTATCACTCAATGCATTTTTTCTTTTGTTTTCGTTGGCCGAGATCCCAGCACATAACCTACAAATAACTGCCTACAATGTGTTTAGCTGCAAATAATATTCTGTTCAAGCGTAATTGTAACCACGCTCTCAGGTGAAAAATGGCAGATCGCTTTCCGTGAGCTGCCAACAAACTTGGTGATGAAACGACAAGATAGTTATTGAACTCGGTTATCGCGAAATATCGTGATTTTTCAGTGTCTCGCAGATTGATCATTTGCCTCGGCATTCGGCTTCGGCAAAACTGATCTGTTCGTTACTGACACAGCAAGACATTTTGTCCCACCTCGTCCAATAATTGATTGTTAATTATTGCATAATTTGAACGTACAGTGAAACCTTTGTTAATTGGACATCATATTAAGAGGACATCAAAGCAGAAACTGGCCAAAGTCCCAGAACTCTTCCCCTAATTTCCAACAGTCAGATTTTGATGGGTCATTATAACCACTCTTTATCGCTTGATGCTACAGCCATGGTATCAAAAAACTGCCCGATCATTGGTGAACACGTTGTTATCATTACCATAGGAACAGTATGACCTGCCAAAAACACTCTTAATTACAGCTTTAGTGGCTCATAATTCAAAACTGGAACGATGAAAGTTTTTTGTACTACTAAATTTTAATAAGCATGATAAAGCGCAACTTTTGGCAAAGTTTTACAAAAATATGTATGTAGGGTTCAGAGCTACCTTAAAGTTTTCAAACTTTAAGGTGGCTCTGAACCAATCCATAATGACGTTCAGATAATGAAGCTATAGAGG
Organism: Orbicella faveolata; assembly: GCF_042242905.1. Lineage (NCBI taxonomy): Eukaryota > Metazoa > Cnidaria > Anthozoa > Scleractinia > Merulinidae > Orbicella > Orbicella faveolata. The sequence continues at coordinate 20,290,100 of NW_028301564.1, forward strand.
CAGATGCGCGATTTGTTTTCGCGAAACCTGTATTTGCTTTTCAAATTACGCTTTTAACTTTAAACATTTTCGTTTTCGCTGTATGAAAGATCACCACCCTCGCATTCTTGAGCTATGACGCCTTCAATTGTCTGAAAAGCGCGGTCTAAATAGGGCAAAGAAAACTGATCTTTATACCGGGGTCACAGGGAAATCCAAATTAAAAATTGTTCTTGTCGGAAAAGAAAAAGGAGGAAAAGAAAAACCAAAAGTACAATATGTCGATATATTAATTGCCTGCATGTAAACAAAGAATACACAACGTCTTGCCCATTAGAAAGGGAAAGTATCTACGATTGATATTCTGCTCTATACATGTTGCTAAATTCTCACCTGTATTTCAAGGGTTCGTGACAACTCTTTAAAGGCTTGACTGCTCTCATTCTCAAGATCTTTATTCCACGTCCGTTGGAGACTTAACTCAATGACAAGATCTAGAATATAAGTACATAAATAGGTCAGAACAAAAGTGCACGAAACGAGAGAACATTAAGAATGATGCAAATACGTTTATACACAAACCGACTGACTGACTGACTAATTGACTGTTAGACTGGTTTACTGATTGATTGATTGATTGACTGATTGATTGACCGACTGATTGACTGACTGACAGTAACTAATTGATTGAGTTGTTGAGTGAATGAGTGACTGACCTAACGCAGACCTTTTTAATGATCGAGTGAATAAACCATAGTTAATAGAGGAGAATGGTTATGAAACCCGACAAAGATCCTTGTTGTATGTTTTTGTTCACTTTTTTAACCTTGACCGTGTACAAAACACAATAGTTGTTTACTCCGTACTGAGGAACTAAGTAACCAATAGAAACGTTTCGGTTACGTAATTCACGCATAGTGTATGAGCGCAAAACAAAAGATTGTGCACGGTCGTGGACCTTCCAACATAAATCTTGAAATCTTTGTTTGCTCCTTTGGTATTTGCCGGGCTTCATGACCAGTCCCTTCTATTAACTATGAATAAATGACTTCCCAATTAAACGACCTTCGATGAACATATGAAAGATGACACGAACATAGGGGTCTGAATCATTGGAGAATGGGTATTCTGTGCTTTATCTTTTACATATTCTCCTCTCTTGATATTAAACCTACGGGCGCGTACGAGTAAATTTTTGAACGGAAAACCTCGACGTTTAAATATAACAAAGTTATATTTAACTTATGAAGTTCGGGATGCTTTAGAGTCATTCAGTACGATTTGTTTATTCAGTGCGGCGTCTCTGTAGTTTAATTGACACTGTCTTTTTCGTTTGCTTGTTTGTTTCTTTGTTTGTTTGTTTGGTTTTTGAACGGCGCCCATGCAATATGCACATCACAAGTTCGGGCGTTTTTCTTTGATAAACAATAAAATTAAGAAAGCATTCTAGATCGTTAATCCCTGAAACTTATGACTGGTAAGAGCTCCGATCATTTAGCATGTTTGTCAAACAACAGAAAATATTTTTACTTGTTTCTGGTTGCTGAGTTGTTGGTTGAACAGTGGCAGTTGTGGACTTCTTATCAGATGAACGGATATCTGTAACTGCGGACGACGATGAGGCAGACACTCTATTAAATGACGTGACGCGCGTGATTCTTATTTCTTGCGATGTGCTGCTGGCTGCAGCGGATGTTCTCGTCAGTATACTTGTAGGCGAAGTTACAGATGTTGTACTGGCCTTGGAAGAAATCAGTGTATGTGTTGTAGTCGCATGTTTAGATACCGAAGAAGATGCTAGTCCTAAAGGGAAAAATATAAATTATGAATGATTTTAATCAAAAGCCGCATTTTATCGTTGCTCTGAATAAACAAACATCTCCATACGTAAACCGTATCTCCTGCTGAAGAGAACAAGCTTTGATAGAGCGTTTTGACTCACATAGCCAGAGACCATGCAAATGCAAATGAAGTTTTTACATAAGAAAAGAGTTCAATTCCCACAGGATTGGCCTGTTGTGTATAACAACATGGCCGACGTTTCATTGTTTCGGCACCAATACGGCTGCCGTGACGTCATGGGAAATTATTATCTACTACAATTCCAGTATAAAAAATAAATAAATAAATAAATAAATAAACAAACAAACAAATAAATAAATAAATAAAAAGGCTTTGCAGTGTTTCTAATGTTTGCTCACTGGACTCCACACTTTACAACTGAACAGAAAAGAGAACTAAAAGAAACTTAATCCTAATGAAGGGAGGATAAAATGAGCTCACCCAGTGCCTACACTGATTTCTAACTTTTGTAAGATAAATAACACTTAAGCTAAAGCGCTCAAACCTTTTGAATTTTTGCTTTTTGGAAGATTTTGGTATTTCATGATATGTGTCTTCACATTCCTAATGCAGCTATGTTTTTAAAGGGTGTCTTTTTTCGAAGTTATGATGAGCATTCTCATAATTTAGCGCCATTTAGGCGTGATCTGCCGTCCTGATTGGTATATCACTCACCAGTTTCACAGTTACCACCGGTATATCCTTTTGGGCACTTGCATGAGTAATTGTAGATACCATCTACACAAGACCCGCCGTTCTGACATGTGTGGTTAATGCAATAGTCAATGTCTGCAAAATAATAGGAAAGAAGGACAGAAAGATTGCAATAAGTTAACGTAAGTGAAACGCAAGAGCTTGTTAACATGGCATTCTCAAGAACAGCACAATTTAAACTTTCTTCGCATTACTGCATTACTGCATGTATGATTAACGCAGACGTCAATCTCTGCAAACAGAAGGTCTCTGATCAAAGGAGGATAATTACATTCGAGCAGAAGCTTAAGTACACGTGAAGAGTTGATTAAAAAGCCTGTGAGTACGAATTTCAGAGGAACAAGAAGAACTTTATTTTTAAGCACCTCTCTGAATTTAGCCTTTTTAAATTATTAAACTTCCCTTCAACCAAACCAAACCTCTGACGCATTATTGACGTGTGTTACATTGTGTTACATAGGTGTCATCAAACAACTACAGCAGCAGCGACCAAAACAAGAAAAATTAAAAGAATAAACGATTTGATGTAAAAGAATTAACGATTCGAAAGGACGATATAAGTGCGACAAAGATAATAACTCGGTCACGATCCTCAGCTAAATCAAACCTGTCAGCAATTCTCGAAGATTCTGGTCCATCTGAGACCAATTTTGCACCATTTGTTTGTGATGTGAGTTATATAACGTCCACCAAACACCAATATTTTTCAACGAAAAAAACAACTACAGATACAGATTGCCGCCTGGAGTTGTTAGAGTGTACCTGTTTCACAGTTTTTTCCAGTAAATCCTAGTGGGCAGTTACAAGAGTAACTGTTGACACCATCCTCACATGATCCACCATTATTACATGTGTGATTAATACAGTCGTCGATATCTGCAAACGGAATAACATAGAAAAAACGTAGATATAAATCTAATAAGTGTAATAACTACAGATACAGATTGCCACCTAGAGTTGTTTGAGTGTACCTGTTTCACAGTTATTTCCAGTAAATCCCACTAAGCAGTTACAAGAGTAGCTGTTGACACCATCCTCACAGGATCCACCATTACTGCATGTGTGATTAATACAGTCGTCAATGTCTGAAAACGCAATAACATAGATAAAAAATTAGACATAAGTCTAATAAGTGTAATAACTACAGATAGAGATTGTCGCCTAGAGTTGTTTGAGTGTACCTGTTTCACAGTGATTTCCAGTAAATCCCACTAAGCAGTTACAAGAGTAGCTGTTGACACCATCCTCACAGGATCCACCATTACCACATGTGTGATTAACACAGTCGTAAATGTCTGAAAACGGAATAACATAGATAAAAAGTAGATATAAGTCTGATAATTGTAATAACTACAGATACAGATTGCCTCCTAGAGTTGTTTGAGTGTACCTGTTTCACAGTTATTTCCAGTAAATCCCACTAAGCAGTTACAAGAGTAGCTGTTGATACTATCTTCACACGATCCCCCATTATTACATGTATGGTTAACACAGTCGTCAATATCTGCAAACAGAAGGCTCTGATCAAAGGAGGATAATACATCCGAGCAGCAGCTTAAGTACACGTGAAGAGTTGATAAAAAGGAACAAGTAGAACTCTATTTTTAAGCTCCTTTCTGAACTTAGCTTTATTAAACTTCCCCTCAACTAAACCAAACCTCTGACGCTTTATTGGCGTGTGTTGGTGTGTTACATAGGTGTCGTCAAACAGCTACAGCAGCAGCGACAAAAACAAGAAAAATAAAACAACTAAGAAAAGTAAAAGGATTTACCTAGTTCACAATAATCTCCAGTAAATCCCACTAAGCAGTTACAAGAGTAATTGTTGACACCATCTACACACGATCCACCATTACTGCATGTGTGATTAATACAGTCGTCAATGTCTGAAAACGTAATAACATAGATAAAAAGTAGATATAAGTCTAATAAGTGTAATAACTACAGATACAGATTGTCGCCTAGAGTTGTTTCAGTGTACCTGTTTCACAGTGATTTCCAGTAAATCCCACTAAGCAGTTACAAGAGTAGCTGTTGACACCATCCTCACACGATCCACCATTACTGCATGTGTGATTAATACAGTCATCAATGTCTGAAAACGGAATAACATAGATAAAAAGTAGATATAAGTCTAATAAGTGTAATAACTACAGATACAGATTGCCGCCTAGAGTTGTTTGAGTGTAACTGCTTCACAGTTATTTCCAGTAAATCCTGCTAAGCATTTACAAGAGTAGCTGTTGACACTATCTTCACACGATCCTCCATTACTACATGTATGGTTAACACAGTCGTCAATATCTGCAAACAGAAGGCTCTGTTCAAAGGAGGATAATACATGCGAGCAGTAGCTTAAGAACACGTGAAAAGTTGATAAAAAGGAGCAAGAAGAACTTTATTTTTAAGCACCTTTCTGAACTTAGCTTTATTAAACTTCCCTTCAACTAAACCAAACCTCTGACGCTTTATTGGCGTGTGTTGGTGTGTTACATAGGTGTCATCAAACAACTACAGCAGCAGCGACCAAAACAAGAAAAATTAAACAAGTAAGAAAAGGGAAAAGGATTTACCTAGTTCACAGTAATCTCCAGTAAATCCCACCAAGCAGTTACAAGAGTAGTTGTTGACACCATCTATGCATGATCCGCCATTATTGCATGTATGATTAACACAGTCGTCAATGTCTAGAAACAGAATGTTAAGATTTAGTTTGAGATGAAATTACGATCGTCTCTTTTTTTCTTAAAAGGCAATGACGAAAGCCACCACCTCAACATCAGAAATAACTAAACTCACCTCTCCTACAGAGAAAGAGGGCAAGTATGAAGAAGCTATGTATTTAGTCCTTAACTACATCGCTGAAAACAAATTAGAGAGAAAACCCTGAAACTAACGAGATTGACCTCGGAAACTTCTTTCAAGAAACACGTCAACACCGATTTGAACACACTCACTTTGCGCCAGAAATACTATCAACAATTTGCAGAATTGTTATGTGAATTACTTGCATGTAGATTTGTCTTTATGACCAGGAGCAACTTAACATTCATTTCAAAACGTTATTCATCCACGGAAGTCGACCGTTAGTGTAGCTTATTGTCGTCGTCTTGTCTTCAACCTTCGCAAAATGAGACTGATGAAAATCCCTCATTTCAACATTTGCAACTTGACGATTTGAGCAAAATTCGATAATACGTTACAAAGAGGAGAAAATTCGAATCTTGGTTCTTGTTAGTCTCTCAGACACGCCTTTGCTTAACTCCCTTATGATTAAACTCTGGTGAACGCCAGCCTACCCTTTTCACAATGATCACCCGTATATCCTGCTGGGCAGCTACATGATTAGTTGCTGATACCATCCACACACGATCCACCATTAGTACATGCGTGATTAACACAGTGGTCAATGTCTAACAAAAGAATGATAATAAGTTAATTCAAATTATCCACCAACAACAAGGCAAAGTCAATAGATTCAGGATTACGGCATTTGACTTTATCATTGAAAAATCAAGGGGATCCTTTGTTTGTCTGATATTTGGTTTTTTTTTTTTTTTTTTTTTTTTTTTTTTTTTAATTTGACCTGGGATCAGTGAACGAGAAGGCACTCCAGTCACTCCGTGGAAATGAGAAACTGCTAATACTAATTTCATTGGCAATACGCTCTAGAAATACGTAGAATTCTATTGCAGAAATAGCTAGTACGTCGTTAGGGCTAGTCCACGTCCGGATAGGACTGGTGCTGATGACTGTAGTTTTTAGGAGACCGGAGTCATCATCATACTCAAGTGAAAAGTTGTTTTGTCTGTCGATAGTTTTGAAGCCCCATTTATTCTAAGCTGCTGGAATGTGTTGGGATCTTTGAATGGTGTTCTTCGTAGATTGATGTATCAGCTTTCAAGACAGGCATTGAAAATAATAGCTTGTAGTTGCTCAGCAACGTAACTGTTCACGTGACGCTTAAGATGCGATGCGCTCATTTTGCCAGTCCCTTACTGAAAATATCCTCGCCTGGACTCACTAGAGGTTGTTGGCTATACTCCTAACCAGGTAGGCTCAGTTCATTTATTAGAAATTAGTTGATTCAATTAAAAATGTTCTTTCTCCTTTGTATACTTCCATTAAACAAATGTGAAACCCTTTCCGTCTTTTTGTGTGCTATAAGATATTTGTCAATTACAATATGACGTTCAGCAATACAGAGAGGGAAACGAAATGAAAGGGCAAATATGTAACAAACAAAACCAGGCAAGCAAAAGCGAAATAAAAGTCAAAGCTGAAACCGAAACCAACATAACAACGACAAAACAACAGCATCACAAAATCAGCTTAATGCAGTGCTTCTAGAGGTTAGACTTAAAAGCATTCATTACGACGTCTTTTTGACATGCATTTAACAGGCCTGAACATTATCACATTATGTTTCCAATTTTCTTATTCTTGTAATCACCTTCACAATTCTTTCCATCACCACTGAATCCAAGTGGGCACGGACCACAGCTAATTGTGTCGCTGTTTTTGAAGCAGGTCACTTTGGGGTAGCAGGAGTCAATGGTACAGTCTGCGATTTTAATGTCACAGTGCGGACCAGTAAAACCCACGTGGCAGTTGCACGTGTAGTTATCGACGTGGTCAGTGCAAGTTCCTAATGAAAAGACGAGGTTCTTTTTGTTACTGACGAACGACACAGACAAAACAATATACACGTTTTTGTTCATTCTGTTTGTAAGGAAAGCTAAATAGAAAGACATGCTGGCGTGGAATGGACAACATTAACCTTACCAACCTTCTTTGAAATAAAACATACCCCTTCCCCTGAGTGTGCAAGCGGGGGCGCGCAATGTAATTATATGGATGGCAATGCATCGATGCATGTTTCAAACACTTATTTCCGAACTGTATACCTTAATCGGTCTAAACAGCAGAGGGCAATATTTGAATTTAGGAAAAGAAGTTTAATTTTAAAAGGAATGCTTTGAGGGACTGCTTCTGTCATCTTCAGATATAATTAGTACAGCTATCTAAGTTGAAGTTTTGATAAGTGTATAGAAGTACTAATGACAATGTCTTATGCGAGTCTATAAACGGAGATTTAAATTTATATTGTAGAATATAAATAATATCTTGAGAGGGGAGTACACATTAACATACCGTTGTCACAGGGAGAAGAAAGGCACTCGTTGATGTTCTCTTCGCATCTCACTCCAGTAAAACCAGCTGGACAGATACAAGTGTAATCGTTGATCATATCCAGACATGTTCCTAAGAAGATGCCAAAAAGTCGATCAGATTTTATTTTGAAGTAGACCAATGGGATGGAAATAGATTTACGTGTTCTTCGAGTAGTTAAACCCGGCCCTTATCAATTAGGTAGATCAAGAAAGACAGCATCAGTCCTAACGTTTTGTTCAAACCAGTTACCACAATACTATTGCTGGGGATCTCAGCTAGGAAGTGCATGAAATAGGTGCATGACCCGTATGGAAACCCTGGCTGATTATATAAACACTTCCGCCCACCACCCCCCCCCCCCCCTCCCCACCCCCTAACCTCACAGTTTCTTTTTTTTAGAACATTGCTACAATATTATTAGAAGACTATACTTTGTCACCGAGCATGCTTACCACGAATGCAAGGAGACGACTGACATTCGTCGATTTCCTCTTCACAATCGCGACCAGTATAGCCATCCTCGCATTGAAAGGTGTAGTTATTAGCCTGATTGACACAGTCCCCTAGAAAAGATTAAAAAAAAAAAAGAGATCAATCGTACAGAAGTATTTACCCTTATTTTACACAAGTCTAAACTTATTTTTGAAAAGCAACAAACGGTACGTTTGGTTTCAGCCTTTAAACGTTCACACACGCGTAAATTTGGTACTGCCCCTTAAAATTGCCCCTCTTTATTAGTCTTAATTCTACACTTCCCACTAGCCTCTGTGAGTAGTGGAAGTAGTATTTTCCTTACCATGTCTGCATGGTGAAGATTCACATTCATCAATGTCAATAGTGCAATTATGCCCACTGTATCCAGGATCACAAGTGCATTTGTACGAGCCTGTGTAATCCGTGCATTTTCCTGTAAACACGAAAATTCAAGCCCAACAATATATACTCTCATCAAAGATAGCAATTTTAAAAACAAGGCCACGCAACTCACATTGTAGCAATGAACACATGCCGTAACAATGTCAAGCCTGGTCATGGATCGACCGCGCGCTAATTAAGAAATATAAAGGAGTAAGAGTTTTGTACCGGATGCACCAACTTGAAAATAAATTTGAAAGTGAGAATCTCTCAACCATGCCTTGTAGCAGTTGTTATTCTATCTTATAGGTCCCTTTTAAATAAGGGACAAAGCTCTTTTTAGCAGCAAACTGCTCTTTTCACGAGGATGGCCGCGTAACAGTGTTAAACCGTATTTTGCAAATGCTATTTTAAATGGTTGTATTTAACATAAATCCTCTTATTAAACCTCATCCTCTATAAGATATTTTCTCTTACATCTTCTACTCCCACTCCAAAATTTGCCCACCCCAATTCTGCTGTTCTTAAAGATTTGATTAAGGGAGCCTTAAAAGCGTTTGCCTTATTCGGTCCTTCCATGGCCGGAATGGTCGAGTATATTTTTTTTATGTATATATATAGAGAGAGTATTTCACTCTCTGTCTCTGTCTCTAATGTTATGAGTATTTGATTCATGGCAACAAAAAAAAAAATAATAATAAAATAAATAAATAAATAAAATAAAATAAAATAAAATAAATAAAATAAAAGTAAAGATTACACACATTCCACAGCACTGACCATGAATGCAAGGAGAAGAGCTGCAGTCATCATAATCAATGTCACAGTTGCTTCCAACGTATCCAGTATCACAGAGGCAGGTGTAGTTGTTAAGTCCATCAATACACCGACCTAGTAGTAAGTAAAAGTGATATAATAACAGGTCAAATAACACCCCTGCATTGAATCCTAAAAAAAATCATAGAGCCAAACAGTGGCGGAAGAGTAGATTACGAGATAACTGGACTGAAACTCTGATACTCAGAGCTATGGAGGAGAGCAATATAGTGTTAAAGATTTGCGAACATGACGGACAGCAAAAGAGTCCAACTAACCCTCATACCTTAACCTACAATTCGAGAAATAACTAACGCTACTGGGTACATTTTCCTAGTATTAATGAACTCGTATGAGCCGATATGTTGCAACATTAACCATTTTTCTCACTTTTTTTATTGTCATCACTTTCCTAGAAACTTGAGAAATCTGCTTTGCTCCTGTGAATCCCCTTAATTTAACCTGCACGTACCGTAACTTTAATTTCTAAGGATTATCGAAAAATAAAATGTCACCTGCATCATTACTAGCCATAAAACAAGAGCCGGTGCCGCGCTAACAACCATTTATCATACCTCGAAAACATGGATTCGATTGGCACTCATCGATGTTAGTCTCGCACTCGTCTCCGGTATATCCAGGTAAACACTGACATTCATAAAGCCCTGACCCCCTGGGCTTGCTTGGATGAGGCACACATCTTCCGTTGTTCTGACACTGGCAAACGACCAAGGATACGGTGATATTAACGTAAGAGGTAGCTTTGCATGCATCCGTGGCTTTGAGGACGAACTGCGTTTTTGCATCATTAGTGGCGTTCCATATCAACACGTTATCGCGCACTACAGCCTTGGCTGAGCTTCCGTCCATTAGTGAGACCGTGACAGGCATGCCTTCAGGGTCTACGACATCAATAGTTAGCTCTAGGGTTTCGTCAAGTACAGCGAAGTAGTCGATGTCCTTTGAAAATCGAGGAGGAAGATTGACTTCAAATATGAGAAATACATTTCTTAGTTGTGATCCATTGGAAGATAGACGTGTGTATGACGTCAACAATGCTTTATTTTTGGTTTTTTCTTAATTATGATAAAACACGTCGATCTCCATTTTACTATGCAGCTGTTGAGTAATAGATCACAGAAAACGTCAGAATGTAAAAATAAGCTCTTAATGAAGGATCCCAAGGGAAATAGTGAGACCCTCTATGTTTTTCGAGGCGAAACTTAGGATAACATTGAGGTGTAACAAGACCATCTGTGACACTCTCACCCGACGGCTCGTGTGCCACTTTTTTGTTGTCACCACATTTTGACATCATCTCTGGTCGATGTAACCTTTTTTTTGGTATATATCTACCGTAAACCCTCGACTTACCGCCTCCCCTCAAATAATAATAATAATAATAATAATAATAATAATAATAATAAAGCTTTTGGGCGCATTTAAAAAAAACTCAATGCGCTTACATTACTATAAAAAATAAATTAGTTAAATCCTAAAAAAATATTTCTAATAACAGTAAATAAATAAAATAAAAGAAATAATTAATTAAAATACAGTTTCTCGTGAAATAAAATAAATCAGAAGTAGGATTTCCGAAACAAGAATGCTTTGAGGGCAGATTTAAAAGACGAAAGAGACATTGTATTTTTTAACAGAATCCGGTAGACTGTTCCATAATATAGGTGCGGAGAAAGAAAAGGCACGTTCACCGTATGGCACAGAGTTCACAGTAGGGACAGTGAAAAGAAGTTTAGACGATGAGCGTAAGCTCCGTTGCGGGTGGTATTGTTGTAGAAGGAACGACAAGTAGGCTGGACAAAGTCCATGGATAATCTCAAATAAGCGCCACCTTCGGATAAGCGGCCCTTCTATCGGCAAAAATGTAAAATAAGCGCCTCTCCTCAAAAAAGCGCCCCTCTTCCCTTCCCCTGTTTTATGGAAGAGTAATGCGATTACAAAGGATGTATAGTTTTCGTCGTGTTCAGTCACAAACAAGTGATTATCGACTTATTCCAGCACTGCACACTGACCTTCGCGACGGATGGTAGTGAATATCTGCTGATTCATTGCCTAATATAAAGCCCAACCAACCTTGCAGGCAGGCATACACGGGATAAAGCCCGTAATTCTTCCAGAGAGACAGGATCCATCTGAGACTTCTGAGAGACTGACACGTACATATATTGCAAAAAAACCCGATGATATCTGACCACGTTTTGGGAAAAAACTTAATAAGCGCCTCCCTCGAATAAGCGCCCCCGTCTTCTCCTTAATTTGGAATGAGCTCCCCGGGCGCTAATTCGAGAATTTACGGTACTTTGTCTTTCAAAACGTTATTTAAATCCTCTTCACAGACACTTCAAAAGCACAACCGCACACTCACTATCTATACCAGCATAGATAGTTGGTAGTGTAGCCAATAAATGAAGAGCATTTGTGATATAGCAGTAGCAATAGTAGAGTTATACTAATAATGAACAGGCGCACGACAACATAGAATCTATTTTTGAAATAATCATTACCTTGACGCTCCGACCACGCCTTAGTGCTGACATGTGGAAGGCATTGGTAGCACCAGTCGACTGGATTTGTCTCGTTCGAAGCGAAGCAGTACCCATTTATCAGGCAGGAATTGTTCTTTTACCCAAACAAAAAAAGAAAAGAAAAACAGAAACAAAAAACTTGGTCAATGAACGATCCCTAAGCTTTACTAGAGGTCTCAGTGTATTGAGTATTGATCATTCTGATTTGACTTAGGCAATGAAGGAATGAACGAGAAGCCGGAACTGTATCCATGCTCGTAGCGTGTGGCTATTTCGACATTAATTAAGATAATATAGTCTGTCTAGTATATGTTCTATAATTAAATTTACTCCAAAAAGGGATCTTCGATGTTGCAGACGCTATATAAAATATTGCTGCAGATGATATTCCAAGTACTGCATGGAGAGATGCTGGGGCGGTGAAAAGTAAGAGACTTCACTTCGTTACATCAAGACGCAAGCCTTTAACATTCA